>NW_011350958.1:0-2418 GCF_000735185.1 Notothenia coriiceps | reverse complement strand
TCAAGGGCTCAGGTAATGTGATTACTATATGAATAATGGTCCAAAATAACATAAAATGCATAGGGTTTTTTGTTAAGTAACATACTTAACAAACCGGCCGGCCGAAACATGCCGCGCATTAAGTGGGCCTGTCTGTCAATTAATCCCTGGGCCACTTTTTCCCCCCAGTCCGCCCCTCCACCATACTAAATTGTAATACTTATTGCAGACTAAAAGTCCTGCAATTAAATATTACTTAAGTAAAAGTACACGTATGATGTATCTCAAAATTGTACTTAGGCTAAGTACAGTATACTTGAGAATGTAGTTTAGTTGCGCACCACTGGATTTCTAACGTTTTTTTAAGAGACAGCTGTGAAGTCGGCAACGACGCTCTGTCAGAAGGCACCAGTAACTCATGGAAGCACTCAATACAGCATCCTTGCAAAACATACAAAATGGTACATGGATACTGAGATAGGATTTAAGTGAGGGATAACGACCGATAACGACTAGTAGCCTACTTCTTCCACCTCTATGCTCTGGATATATCTGGATAAAGCGTCACTCTCAGACATTTATTGTTCACATTCCGATACAGCAGGTGGCAGGAGAGCTTGGGGGATTGTAGCGCTCGAAAACTAAAGAACAAGTGACGTGTAATTCCTGCGACTCTCAAGGTATAAATACTGCGCCATCGCGTCTTGACTGTCTTTTTTGAAATCGGCAGAAGGTCGAAGAAGTGTCCAGGTCCCTGGTTGTTTTGCTTAAATGTGTTGAGAGTGAGTAAATAGAAACATTACTAAGTGTTTCGACAACACGTAAGTGTAGCTTTAGTTTGTGATTCTAGTTAAGTCGTAGTGTTTAAAGCTGAAGAGTCATGTTAGCATTTCCGCGATGGGCCCCAAGCAGCCACGTGGAGAACACTGCGATGGACAATATGAAAGACGATGTGAAACCTGGTAATCTTCTCACCCTCGCTAGTTAAGATTTCTCATTTAACTGCAAATATGTAAATGATACTTCCTTTGATCTCGATGTATTTCCACAAGTGAAGACAACTAAAAAGTCATGCTCACGGATGTGGTTGCCAAAAATGAAATGGAATTTATAGTTAAATATACACCCTTTTTTATATAAATTATAAACTTGCCATTTGTTCCTTTTTATAGTTTAGAAGTAGAATTGCCAGTGAGTTGCGATACTCCAACCTTTAAACTTTGACTCAGTCTACACCAAAGTTACTAGCTGGTTCTCTATCAGCCTGTATTTGCTTCATTGAAACTATATTTGGATGTGATTTTAGTATACCAATCTTTAATGGTTAATAGTGATGGAAACTTAAGACATATCTCCCCTTTTCATCCAAAATGGGTGATTTAAGTTTATTCATTTTAGAAAATTTGCCATTTTGGTTTACGCTTAACTAATATCTATTTTAATTTGCACAAGATCACACTTATATTTTGCCTGTACACTTGAGAAGTCATGATTACTAATTTTAACTATAAATGTCTTATTTCTCCAGTTGGCCCTCACTCTGGTGGCTCTTTGAACTCAATGATGGAAAAGTCGAGACTGAGGTTGGTTTAATGTTCAGTTTAATTTGCCTTGTCCGTAAAATGTAGCAATGACATCTTAAACTGAAATAGCTGGAATTACCGTCAGATTGTTTAGTGGTGACCATCGGTTTTCGGAACATTTGATCATAAATACCTATTTGATTTTAATGTCACTTGACTAATTACTACCTTGTTCCATTATGTAGATGAAAACATTAGGAGCTGCCTGTGATGCCATGGGTTGTTCCTCATCTTCCCAACTAAACCAGCTGACTGGACAGACTCATTCCTTGCAGGTGAATATACATTCATCATAAAACCAACTGGCTGCTTCTGTTGTGATGAATCTAAAACTGAAATAGCTGGAATTACCGTCAGATTGTTAGTGGTGATGATCGGTTTTCTGAACATTGAAGATGCAGATATAAAACATGATTTAAAAAAAAAAAGGCTTGACTAATGACATTCAACCTAATTTCCCTCTGTAGCAAAACTCCTGAGCTGCCCTAAGATGTGCTGTAGTCGTGCAGTGATTCAAAAACAGCCAACCAAACCAGTTGACTGAATAACACTCACTTTGTTCAGGTAAAAGTGCATTGTCTGTCATTAAAACAAACCTGGCTGCTTCTGTTGTGATGAATCTAAAACTGAAATAGCTGGAATTACCGTCAGATTGTTAGTGGTGATGATCGGTTTTCTGAACATTGAAGATGCATTTATGTAACTTGATGGAAACTGGATTAATGGCATTAACTCATTTCAACCTTGTTTTCCTCTGTAGGAAAAAACCTGTGAGCTGCCATAAGATGTGCTGTAGGCATGCAGTGCTGCGCATGCTTCCAACCAACCAGCTGACGAAGAACATCAATTTTTGCAG
>NW_011350957.1:0-2873 GCF_000735185.1 Notothenia coriiceps | reverse complement strand
CCCCAGATCCTGCGGTTAACTATTTGAAGTGTACAGTACAAATACATGACAGCAGGATCTCAGGTCTGCGATGTGGACAGTACAACTCAAATACATCACTATAAGACCTTTGGTATATGAAATGTACAAGGTCATATTTCAAAGATGCCAAGGGCTACATGCATGTTGCTTTGAATTAGTCATCTGTGGGGCGACTGTTCTCAGTACACCAACCCTTATGCAAATTGGAGCAACTTCATTTTGACCTGTTTTTCAGGAAATGTTCAGTGATGACTTTGCAAAGGTCTAAAAATCAAAGGTTCTCCAATCATCTCCAAAATCGACACACTCAATCCAGGGAATGGAGGCAGGACACAGTTCAAGTATCATCTTCCTGTGTATTTGAAGTGTACGTCCACTTCAAATACACAATACAATGCAGTTATGTATTTTAAGTGGACATGGAAATAAGACAAGATAAGATAAGATGGTACTGTTATTGATCCCAATTTGGGAAATTGTTTTGATTGTTTTATATCTCCGAAGTGTGTTAATAGGATCAACAGGTGTGCATGGCCACCAAACGCTCTGCGTTTTATCCAAGGGGCCCCAAGTTTCCCTGTACCAAATATGGAGGCCCTGCAAGGTCTCTACATTTTTGACATTGTCCAATTGTCTCCATTTTCACAACAATAAATTATAGGGTGGCCAACATTGCACAGTCCAAATATCAGCTTCCTGTGTCAAGGCATTATTGAGATATGGCCCTGTAGTGTGTTCCTAGAGGATGTCCACTTCAAATACATAACTGCGGTATCTTGGGTATTTGAAGTGTTGCGTGGGACCCCCGACAGAGAAGGGACATGAGTCGGCGGTACCCCCGACAGAATACGGGGAGCTTGAGTCGGCCGAACCGCCAACAGGACACAGGAGACTGGAGTGGGAATCGGAACCATGGCTGCTGGGGCCGGAACCGGAACCATGGCTGATGGTGCCGGGACTGGAGCCGGAGCCACGGCTGTTGGCCTCACCTGCTCAGGGAAAAGATTCAAATTTTATTATCATTATGCAAATAAGCTACAGTCACTGACGCTGCAAGACACTCTGGGGGCCACAGGCAGAAAACATACCCTCAAAACATCCAGCACAACCGGGTCAAAGTTATGGGGCTAGGAACACATTTCCCCAACAGCTGTAATTGGTTCTTTTAATCAAACTCACTTCATTCTTTCTCTGATGACTCTTTTGTTTCTCTTCAGAGCCGGTCAGACTGGTGGGAGTAGAGAGTTGCTGTTCAGGAACTCTGGAGCTGAAACATCACGGGGAATGGAGACCAGGTTGAAATTCAGAGAAAAACTTCAAAATCTGAGAAAAAGGTCAAATTCTGAGATTGCTTTTAATTCAGAGTTCAAAATTCTAATTCTGAAAAAAAGGAAAAATCTGCGAAAAAAATAAAGATCTGAGATAAAAAGAGAATTTATGAGAAAAAGGTCATTTTTTTTTTTTTTTTCAGAACAAAGTCAAATAATGCGAAGAAAGTCAAAATTTGAATAAATATAATATTCGAAAATCTTTGTCAAAATTTCAAACTATAAGAAAAAAAGTCAAATTCAGACTCAAAATTCTAATTCGGAAAAAAAGTCAGAAGCTGAGAAAAACGTTGTTGAAAGAGCAGGGTTTATGTCACTTTGGTATTTATGACATGCTGAGTGATTGATTTATGACCCCCATAAAACCATTAGTCCCGCCTCTAATCCTTTGATGTGACACCTGTTGTAGTGACCTCTATGACCCTCTAATCTTTTATTATTTGTTTGTTTAGCTTATTGTTTTATTGTCCTTCATAAAGTATGCTGCACTCAGCATGTCGTAAATAACAAAGTGATATAAACCCTGCTCTTTCAACTACTAACGTCAAACACAGTGGAAAATTCAAATTATGAGAAAAGTCATAATCTGAGAAATAAATCTAAATCTGAGTACAAGGTTAAATTCTGAAGGAAAAAAAAGTCAAATGATGTGAACAATCTCAAGATATTAGAAAAAATATAAATTCTGAGAAATTTCAAATTCTGAGTAAAAAGTCAAATGAGTTTTCAGACTCATTCCTGCACCTCGTTAACAACATGTATGTCTTCATTCTCCAGGAGAGCACCCGTACGCTAAGTGCTTCATCTGTGGGAAAACGGGCCACCTGTCACGTGGCTGTCCTGATAATCCGAAAGGACTTTATGCACAAGGTACAAACACAACATTCATCACATTATATATGAGTTTATTATAAAGCTGTTTAAATGAGTGTGTGTTTCTGCAGGAGGGAGCTGTCTGGTTTGTGGCTCAGTGGAACATTTTCAGAAGGACTGTCCGGAGCACCAGGCCACAAGTGAGTCTCTAAAACTGTGATCGCTTACAAATAATCAGATGAAGTTAGGGTGACTGTGGCTATATAAGTACAGAAAATTATTAACAATTACGAATACATTTCAGGCCTTACACATGTAACTGTAAATATATACACATCAACTGTAGAAAATATCTATATAAATAAAATATCTTAACGGATTTGAACACGTCTGTAAGGGAAACTTCTGCATCAATGGAGAGTCAGGACTCAGAGAGACACGAGGAGAGTTGGAGCTTTGATGTCAAACACTGATAGTTTATTACAAGTATAACGGCCGGAGAATTCATATCACAAGTCACAGCAGCAAAAGGTTCTGACTGCACGGGTGGGTTGCCATGTCAATTCTGATCAGCCTCTCTCTCTCTCGATAAGACCCTTTTAAACTAGCCTTACAGTGTTAAATCCACATATTTGGGGGGCTTGACGTAAACATTCTGGGAACACTGGAGATAGCCCCAAACATCTGGAGACACTGAATCACCTGTCTGTG
>NW_011350956.1:0-1184 GCF_000735185.1 Notothenia coriiceps | reverse complement strand
GGGGGGGGGGGGGGGATGACCTACTGGACAGGACCAAACACCTTTCTGGTCAGACAGGCAGGAGCAGAGGGGCTGGGAGAACTCAAGAGATCCATCTTCACAAATCTGCAGCTTGTTAGAGGAGAGTAATTGAAACGACCTGTTGCTTCCTCTCAATGGATCCTTATATCTGCAGGTGTGGAGGAGTGAAGGGGCTTCAAGAAGCTTAGACCTGAGAACAAGACTAGGAGAAGAAGAAGGAAAGCAGGATATACACAAGAAGGAAGACTCAAATATTAACAGGAAGGAGGATACAAATTAAGAAAATCTGACAGACACACACACAAACACGGCAGGGCGAAGGTTTTCGGACGTGGGGATGTCTGTAAGGATGGAGGACGACCTGGTGGCCAGGAGCCGGGCTGGGAGCTGTGTGGATTTTTACAGCATCAAGGTAACTCTATTTCTTTTAATAAAATGTGAGAAAATGGCTGAAAGAAATGAAGAAAAACCCAACTTTTATTTTATTATCAAATGTCTGCAATTCTGTTTCATTTGAAGAAGTGTATGTCAGTCTGGGTAATGTATATAATGCGAGGGAAGTCAGAGAATATAAGGGAATTTCACAGGAATGCACCAGAATGTGTTTCACCACTTGTTGCACACACTTGTTGCATTTCTGAGTGGAAAAATGGTCAAACAAGGCATGAAATACCACCTGTCACTGAACATGTATGATTATTTAGCAGAAACAGCTCCCTTGGGAACCTATTTATCTGAGCACTATGCTTTGTGACTGTTTATTTTAGAAAGAAAGTGTGTGCATTTAGGGCATGCAATGATAATCAGTGGCAGATCATTATAATAAATACATGTCAGATATTGACATTAAGAGGTTTTGAATATAGATATATATATAAACCTGGCAATTATATGCATACGTGCTGATAAAATGTATGAAATAGGGGTATAACGGTTCACAGAGTTCACGGTTCGGTCCCAAATGCATAATTCCAGGTTTGTGTTTTATTTATTTTGAACAGTAGTGCAAGTTTCAGTATAAAAATAAGGAACTCTAACACAGTTAAAAACAAACCACAAACAGTACCACACACACACACACACACACACACAGAACCACACACACACACACACACACACACACACACACACACACACACACACACACACACACACACACACAC
>NW_011350955.1:0-3556 GCF_000735185.1 Notothenia coriiceps | reverse complement strand
ACAATCGACAGACAACAGAGGAGGCGCAGCAGCAACTTGCCAGCGGTCCCTCACTTCCGGTATTATTAGAATGGCGAGTTAGTTATTGGGAGATTAATGCATGCAGTTAAAGATCCAAATGCACACAGAAAGAGAGGACATACATGCAAACAGACTTACTATATGCTTTAACAACGAGGAAAGTAATATTTAGGGTAATATGTTGGTATCTTTTGGTTCTACTAGAATATGTTTACATGCCAGACTAGCTGGGTAAACAGTGCGTCCTAGCCATCATGGATTAAGGAGTTTGATGGCTTGTGTCACATTATGATGTTGCATTTCTTTCTAGTGTCTCCCAAATATTTTCTAAATAATTATGAAATTACAGACCATAGCAGATACAGTATTATGTCGAAACATAATAGCATGTACAAGTCCGTATTTTTATAGTTAATTAATATTTTTGCATCTATCGGTTAATATGAATTTAACCTTTGCTGTATCATGACAGCATTTTTTTGAATAAAATCCTTACACCTTATTGTGGATGGTCAACATTTTTCAAACCATAATGTTATGGGACAAGTTAACAGCAAAATTGAAGCTGTTGAAGGGTTGTGAACTTATAGAACTTATTCAATAATTGCTATATAAAAACAAATATTTGTAATCAGCTGGTTGACAAAACAATTTCATTTCAAGTTCCATTAAGTATCAAGCTACTACTTATATCCATGCCTGCAAACTTGTCCCCTTGCTGTTATGTCGCACAGTTTATTTATATAGAGTTAATTGAACAGTTTTCATTGTGATGTTGATGAATCATCTCACTTGGTCGGACTCAGTGAACCACAAAGCAAAAAGTAGCGCTTTTGAATCATAAATGCAAACCAGGCTTACTGTCCTTATGTCTTTATCTTTCTTCAGTTCCTTGGCGGTACCATGATTATAATCATTGGAGGCATCATCGTGGCCTCTGTCCTTGTCTTCATCTTCATCCTCCTAATGAAGTACAAGCTGCACAGTAACCACTACAAACAGAAAGCAACAGCACGACATGCCAACGTCTGCTCCCAGACCAACGGAGGGGGAGCTAACACACTCACTGTTCCTCCATTCTTCTCCTCTGCAGGGCAGGGTAAGTGGTGGAAAAGCAGGGAAATATATGTGACTTATTTTTGTTTCATCTGTTTCTAATAATTTGCCTCCACCTGGTTGTCTCCTAGGTGGAGGCGATGGTAAAAACTCCCAACCTTCATCATCAACTGAAGGGATGGGAGGAGTATCCATTCGAGGGACGACTGTAGTGGACTTAAATCCCACCCGTGACGAAGACGCCATCTCTCAATAACATATGAAATTGTTAATCAAACCTTCAACTCACCAATCATTAAGCCCAAACCAATACTCCAACTCCATCTCCCTCCCTCCCTTTTTTAAACTATTTGTTAATGGTGCCTGAAATCTAGTCTACTTCACGCTGAGGAGCAGCTCCTGTTTTTGGTAAGTAGCTGTGAAGCCAGTTTGTAAAAAGTCTGAATTCATTCTTTGTCAAATAACTGTAATAATGCTTGTATTATAAATTCAATTTGGATCAATTATTTTTTGTCATTTCTAATGTGAAGTCGGCGGAGAGTTTAAAAATGATGTGGAATTCCCGTGTTCCTGTCAAACCTGTTTTATTTAACTCTTCGAAAGGACTTTGAACAAGAATAAACGTTTTTTTTTCTTGCAGTGTGAACACACCATTAAACAGTTGACTTTTCTTCTTCTTTTAAAAAAAAATACTCTTTATATAATAGGATTATAATAATAATAATCCTCATTTACCTAATCACAATAATATAGATGGACCAGAAATGATAAATAAAATATATGTATACACATTTACATGCTCGATTATCAATCAATAGATACAAAACTATGAGGAATATTATTTTCAGTCCGATTTTCAGGGTAATCAGTCAACAGAAGCCTCAAGCGTCATCCATAGTTGATGTTACTTAGCTTTCCAGTCAATCATATGCAATATATTCAGTACCCAAATCTTTCTCCCATTTACGGGAAATATTCGGCAGTTCGTCCCAAGGAGTGAATAAAATGACGAGATAAAATGCTTAGAATTTTGGCGCTCCAAGATGAACTTCTCTGCTTCATTGCAAGGGAGGTTAACCTGTTAAACCCCAAGCCTATTTTTCAGGTCTCAGGCTCCAAAATGACATGCCCAGAACAAATGACTATATCTTCACTTCTAAAAGGGGTAAATTAATCATCTTTTTTCTCAAAGCAATGATACACCTGTGAGTTGGATGTAGAAAACTCAGAATCAATATAGATGTTTTATTTTAAAGTAAATTCAGATTGAACATAGTAAAAAAAAAAAAACTATAGTTTCCTTCCAAATAAAATCCATTTCTTCAAAGTGAAAACCACCCTTGAATGATAGGATAGTAGACAAAAAGCTTTAGGAATCCAAACTATAACATATAATAAGTACCCTGTATCAAGATTGATGCAAAACAAGTGAAACTTGACCTTTTTTAGAGAGGTTTAGAAAAAAAAATCCACCTCTGGGGTCATTTGGGTTTATTTGCCTTATCTCTGGAACCCATTGGTCGATTTTGGTGATTGACGCCTCTTTTGAACCGTTAGAGCCAATATAATCGAGGGGGAGTTCCTAAATCCATCTAAACATTACCATTGGTGAATGAGAGTGATGCGCAGCCAGCATGCCCAAAACCGGACGCTGGGTTACACTCTATATGAAAGCTACGTTTATTGACATAAATGTTATGATGGAGTATCAGTAATATGTAAATGACAGATGGTTTTTGACATAACACAGAAAAATGAAAGGATAGCAAAATATTTAGTAATCAAATACTTAAGGACCAAAGCATAACGTAAACAACACGGCAAGTGCAGCTGTCAGTGAAGGTCCATCCCCAAACGATGAACCCAGTCTCAACATAAAACAGAACCCCTTAAAAATAAAAACAGATGGCAACTTTTCAGTTGACAAGTGAAGCCAAGAGGCCGCCTTCATCCCGCTGCTGACGATCATTCCCTACAACCTCCCACCCAGGGCCGATTTGCTGTATCCACAAGATCAAACATCCCGTTTAAAGTAAAATAGGGCTAACGTAACAACATGACTATGATAGGTTGAGCAAGGTGTTTAACATGTTATTTCAAAACTTAGGAACCATTACATGTCAAATAATAATACCTGAGTTCAGTGGTAATCCTGCTCAGAGCAAAGAGAGATCCAGATCACTCTGGTAGTAAAGGAATTAGCACTTAAAATTAGCACTCAGTTATGTCCATTTTTGCTCAAAAAGTCATTCGCCTCCATGGTAGTTTTGAAGGTGCGCTCCTCTTCGTTGAAAGCGAAGCATAGGCTGGCCGGGTAGCGCATCTGGAAGCTTTTTCCTCTCTGGATAAGCTGTCCGCACGCCCCGTTAAACTGTTGTCTGGCCTCCCTCACATGTGCCGATAGATCCTGGCGAATGTAGACCTTGTTTCCTTGGTAGTGGAGGTCGCCTTTCTCCTTAGCCGCTGCAAGGATCCGTTG
>NW_011350954.1:252812-254494 GCF_000735185.1 Notothenia coriiceps | reverse complement strand
GAGGAAAATAGAGAGGGTTGTGTTTCTGACACTTGGTGAGTTCCCTGGAACACCGGGGACACATATTCATGTATAAAAGACGTACAAAAGTGCATTTTGCATGATAGGTCACCTTTAAATATCAGTTTATAGAGAGCCAACTGGAATGACAAAAAGGGGATCTCTGATCAACATGTTAATACAAATGTTAAGCACAAACACTTGTTTTGTTTATTGATTTATGATCATATATAATGCATCCCGTATTATATAGCAGTTCAGCAAACTAGAGTACGATCAAACCATAAACTGAGTGTACATTGTTAAATTGTATTATTGCCATTGTCATTGACACTGGCCACATAAAGGCACAAGAACACCATCATTGTATTTCTTTATGTCATTGAATCATAGCCCACTGTAATATGAGCAAAGCTACATCAAATATTAAAGAAGCTAAGCTAAGTGGACGCAATATTGGGTATTGCTTTATGATAATATAAAAGACAAATTGTAGAAATGTCACGCAAGTCTTTGAAAAAAGTGGACCTATCATGCTATATTTGAATAATATATTGTAGGGCCATACCTATATAAAACATGTCTGTGAAGTTTTTTTTTCAAAATACCAAACAGATCATGCATTTTAGCCATGCCTCATTTTCGCTCTATTTCAAGTCATGTTACCATGCTGTTACCATGCCACACAACCTCTCATTCCCCTGATAGGTGGAGAGTTGCCCATATAGGCGGAGCTCCACGTTTCTGACGTCAGAACAATTTCAAATCTGGGAAGTTCAAAACAATAAAAACCAACCAGTTTGAGTCGAATAACATTATCAGCGAAACCTATTTTTCCGCAGTCGATTTACGTTACATTACAATTACTACATTAACATTACACAGTGTAGACCTAGTCAGACATAAAGTCTAGGCAACGTCGGGGAAAAATTCTCTAAACCCCAATACCCTCCTTTTTATCTCTCCAACACCAAAAGACTGTGAAACACTCAAGGGACCCTTGTGGCCCTGTGTATAGTACCATATTTCTCGCATCGTTTTTCACGTAAAACGTAACTATCAGTGGAAATTTATAGTCAATATCCTCTCGGTTGACCCCTTACTTTTTTTTTCCCTAGAAAAAGACTAGTTGTACAGCAATTATGTTTTACATTCCGTGTTTTTGGTGACAAAACAAATAACTAAATAACAGTATACTAATTACGTAGGGCATAATATATCGTCAAGTCGTTTGATCTCATGCTAAGGTTTTGGTATTTGACTCCCACATGTAACCAATTTAACATAATACGGTAACAGTAAACTGGTGAACGGTGTATTTCGTGTTCCCTGGGGTTAGTAAACATAAAGAAAATACAAGTAACTTAGTATCCGGGTGCAGCCTATACTCCCGTTTCATGTAAGTTTATAATTTCTTCGATTTCGATTTCACCTCGTTATAACCCATAAACGAAATACTATTAATATTTTTCTGTTTAACATCTTTACAGTGCGTTCAGAAACTTTATTTTCCCTGGGATAGTACGATATAAACTTATATATCAACATCCCGGTATGGATATAATTTTGTACAGACACTTCAAAAAAAGTTTTATGGTTTCGTCTAGTACGTAAAATCGTACGGAGTAAAAGCGAGATAAAGTTCCAGTACAATGGTACGACAAATGGTACGGGTGTGTTGG
>NW_011350954.1:245429-252767 GCF_000735185.1 Notothenia coriiceps | reverse complement strand
GGTTCTCCTCTCTCCTGCAGTCAGCTTTGATTTCAGGTTTTCATGCTGCCACCCACCTCCTCCCCATCCTCCTCCTTTCATCATATCCAGCAAGTGAGGATTTTAAAGAGCAACTTGCAGGTTTTTTTTTTTACTACATTTATGCTTAAACTTGCCTGAAAATTACAATAAAAAAAGTGAATGTAGGATTTGATATGTTTTACGAGAAATAAGGGCAGGAATTCAGAGGGAAAGGAGCAATTTTGAGCTCTGCTCTTAAAAACGGCTTTTTTTTAAGGTCAAACGCGTCATATTACATCACAAAGGGTAAACATCTCCGCTCTCTGACAGCAGGTATAGTTAGTAGTTGCGTTGAGTTGAGCGGTTGTGTTTTAGTGAGCTGGTATTTTTCGGTAGTTTTACATTGTATTTCACCATTTGTAATCATGGTGCAGTATTGTGTTTGCAGGTTGCACAAATACCAGCCTGTCAGGACATAGAGTCCACAGTTTCCCTCACGGGAAAAGGACCGGAGCTAGCGTTCTTTCCTGGGTGCGTTGTGCATCCACCTCCCTGCAGCACATACTCTCCACAGCTTTATCAGGAAACCGTATTACTTCTCTCTCCCCCAACTCTCATAGGAATGAACGAGGCCCCGCCTCCCACTCTGTATCCAGTTCTTATTATACATCACCATATCTGAGTAGGGCGACAGGACGGTCATCGACGGCCAGACACCTATCGACATCTATCGACGGCCGAAATCGGCTTGGTTATATGATAACATAATTATGTGTTTTAATATCACACATTTATGGAGATGCTGGTGTAGTCAAAATTGTCTCAGGACAGAATCTGATTGTTTTGGGTGGAATTTATTTTTTGAAAATTATGGATTTTCATTTTTTCTGCATTGCTTTATTTGCAGCTATTGAGTAGGTCATTTCTCGTCAATCAACATGTTGAATGTTGTATGGGTATTCAATTCACAGATTAGAGAGCAGAGTTTGCGTGTGTCTCTGTAAAAGCTGAACTGCAGATAAATGGTTTAGCTACACTATCCAGCTTTGTTACTGAGCCATTTAAAATTGCTCCAACTCTCTTCTTTGTCAGAATAAGCTTTTAAGTACCCCATGTGTATCATTTTAGCCGGGCCTTTTATACAACTACTGCAGTTCAAATGGTCAATTTTCTTAAGGGAACAGATATTCTTTTTTCACAATTCAGTTTTATCTTTGCCGTTGTTCTTTTCTGTACTTCATGAGTATTTCTTCTCCTAAATGGTCTGATAGCATGCTTATATGTGATCGTTTAACTACATTTGATCATTTAATAGTATTGAGAAATATATAATTTTGTAAGATATTAAGAAATATGTGTGTGTTTGAGGGAGTTGAGTGCAAGATATCATAACTGAAAGTATATGATAGGGCTGGATAGGAATTCACTGGGATTTATTATGCACCTATCCCATAGTACATGGGTTTTTACGAGGCATTATGTTACAGGAGAGCTGAAGCCCACTGAAATAGATACTATTTTTATTTTATGATGCAACTTTTCTGGGACTGTTTTCCTGACAGCCATATATACCATAATTCATAAAATACTTTAAAAGCAAAAAATATTTAATATAAAAATAAAACACTTGTTTCTCGGGTGTATGTACAATTTAAGTATATTTTCTTGACAGTAAGCCTACAAGCATACACTTGAGGTAATGTTTAACAAAAAGGCATTAAATAAATATATTTATACACATTTTTCAACCAAGGTGAAGTGCAGGGGTTAGAGATTCTCCCTTCAGTTTCGTCTAGCAGCTGGTGAGCAAGACACAGAGTCTTCCTAGGTGTTTTGGTGCTGCATTGTTTATTCATGGACAAACGTCCAGTGTATATTTACTGCCACCAGACAACTTCAATGCTGACCTTAGCCTCTGCTCCAATCAGGTGAGACCCCTTTTGCAGCTTCTGTCTCTCCCTCACTCAACCAAGAACTGCTACACACAAACGCTAAACACTGCTCCATTGAGCTACAATGAAACATTTCAGCATTGATTGAGTGTTACGACTGAAGGCTTGCTAATCTGGACAGGAACAATTTGTTATCTGTAACTTTTAACAGAAACGACTTTCCCAATTGAAGCTGATGTTTAGTTCCTTGAGCAGTCATAAACTGGCACAGAAATATCATGCTGATGGGTCTAGTCGTATGCCTCAAACCCTCAGAAATGTTTTAATGTGCTCAAACCTAACTTAAGAACATATCAGAATCAGGAATTTGGTTTTCGTGACAGTTGCATCATTTAAGAATAAAATATATACAAACGTTTTTAAGGGGTTCAAGTAAAAAAGTGCAATGAAAGTCAGTGTAGCCACTGGGACATGGCGTCTTAGGCACAGGTTTGTCCTCCACAGCCTAGGGACCCTCTAAAGACCGGAAGCCGTCGATTGAAAGGTTGTCGTCATTGACCTACACTCCAGATATTTGGTTTCACTCCTAGCTTACACCATTAGCTCATCCATTGATCTTACGCTGGCCAAGATGAGAGGGGGAGACATGGCTTACATGACGGCGGGAATGTTGTTCCTGCCGTCATGTCAGCCGGTCCCATGGTGTAAACAAGGCAGCCAAGTGGTTGTATGCAACAGTGGCGAGTGGGACACAAGAAACAAAAACTCCACCTCCACGCAGGTTAGGAGAGGGTGTAGGAAGTTTCAAGTAGAACAATTAAAAGTACTATAAACTAAGAAACCTAAAAGTGGAAAAAGAGTAACAACCTAGCAGAAGCAACTGTAACCGGCTGCATGAATGGTTGACACATGCACACTACATTGACTGACATTAATAAATCTAAGAATTGACAACGGAAATTGCAACATGATTGTGCAACAACCGATTTTTCTAGTTTTAAAAATGTCAGTTAGACCATAACAGACAGGAAGGCAGAAAGGTTTGTGTTAACATTTCCTTGAAGGAGACATCAATCATCTTTTGCCTACTTATTGACATCTCTTTGAAGCTCATTCACCCATGGCTATTCTATAATAAGCTGAAGCTCTTTCACTCGATCCACATTTGCTGATACTTTTCAGCACTTTTCTGACAGTGTTTCAGGGCAAGAGAAGATTGTACAGTATCATGCCTGCTAATGGCGCATCAGCTTAACAGATATTACACAAAGATCATTATGAAAATGTGGGTTTAATTAAAATGCATAAGGCTAAAACAAGTTAAATACTCACATGCAGATTGTTGTTGTGCCTGTTGGTCTATGTGGTGATATTGCCAGTAATGTAGTTATCAAAGTGAAGCGATGTTACTCTGGCGCTCTACACTCAACCACCAGCAGTGTGCGTAGATGAAACAGATTGTTGGTGAATTGCAGTGCGATGGCAGTGAGTTCACAATCTGTGTGGAATGTTTGCAATCAGCCCCACTCCAGAAACAGATGGGCTGCTCACTGGGCACACAGGAGGCCGGGACACCCAGGATCCATGAAACAAATAGGGAGGCACCAGTACAGCACGATTTGAAAAACTGCGATGCAACTCTTTCACCAGACTTTGGATGTGCTTGCGTGTGTGTGTGTTTCTTTACTTCTTTCCACCTGGCTCAAGTCAAGGTATTACGTTTGCATTTTTATTTTACAATAAAAGAAGAAAAATGTTTGCATTCATGTTTCTTAGACCCTTAAAAATGGGCCGTGTCTGTCTTTAAATCCAATTTTAAATGTAATCAATGAGTTGGGGAAACTTATTTGAATAGCATTTTGCATCATAATATATAAAGATATGTCGGAAGCTTTAACCTTTAATCCAATGCAGACAGTTTCCTTTGCTTGTATTGTCTCTCTCTACTACATAACTGAATGCAGATCCTTCATGTGGTGCGGCGCTCTCATCAAATGCATAATTTGGTTAGTGTTGACATTTACATCAAGAGTCGTTGACAGCATTGACTCTCTAAACATGTTTTAAAAAACAATGTACTGCAGCAACACTATAATGTTAATGACTGCGGAATATTGATAGCTGTTAAAAACAAAACCCCATTGCTCTGTTATATAACTCTATTCAATGATGTGAAGCAGACAATCAATCATGAGAACGCTTTTTCAGCATTTGGACAGCTTGACAGTTTGCGTCTGTTTCTTCCCCGGATATTAAAAATGACTGTTTCGAGAGCATCACATGCCTTTGAGCTGCGATGTTACCTTCCTGCTCACGCTCAATCTATTATTACTCATCAAACATAATGAACAGAACTAATTATTTGAAGCCTAAAGTGGAATGTTTTGAGAGGTTAGCTCTAATAGTCATAATGGAGATGTTAACCGAGATAGCTTGAAATGAAAAGATAATCCTCCCCCTAAGACAAAAGATGTAGTGCTGGAGTCATGAGGTGTATATTACATTTTAAAGGAAATGTTCTAATATTAATTGATTGTTGGTTGTTGAAATGGCACCAAGTGGTCCATCAGAACAAGCCTTAGAATATTTCATGACATCCTGAAGACATCTTAAGTTTCATGAGTTGTAAGGCTGGGAACAGAAATAACAGGTTTTTAGGGAATTGCCATAAGCATTGTAGGAAAACTATGCAATTGCTGAGTGATATAAACATCACCAATGGGATTTTAGGCCACATGTGACCCAAGGGGTAGCCTATAAAATATATTAAGCACAATGTAACTGGTTCTCCAAAAGTCTAACAAAACTCATATAAAAACATTTTCTTTTTAGATTTAAAATCAATTTTGTTCCGTTAATCATTAATAATAAACAGCAACCACTCTGTGCTGGTGAGAAGCCATGGATGAAAAATATAGAGATGTGCATTAGGAGGAAAAAAGGCAAGAGCTTTTCAAATAGAAATAAATTGTCTTTCTGTGTTTTCTCTCAACTGAAGTACTTTTTAGTCTTTCAGGTCTTTATAGTCGCACACTATGTCCTTACTGTAAGTGTGATGCCTAGATATGCTACATTTGCATACAAATGACATAATAAAGGTTAGCAAGTGTGTTCAAGTTGAACGATAATGTTGTTTGTATTTGCATTCTACTTACTGTGAATGTGCTGTTTCGACATGGCGAGAAAAACAATTACTCTGGTCTAACATCCAGAGAGTTTAGATGAAGTGGCGTTTAACAGACATTAAGTGCGAAACATTCCCTGGCTTCGCGAAACAAAAAATAAAGTTGATTATGCTTTCAAATACCACTAATCATTCCCTGAGGTCAAATAAGTGCTTCTGAATATGCATTACAGGGGCTTCCTGCCACCGGGCGTCCAGCTTGTTTGACTGATTGGCATTTGTTATGATTAAAGTTAAACTCCAAGGAAGAGTACATTAATCCAATCGTCAAAAACTCGAAACCATTTTTGTTTTGTAATCAGAAACATAGAAAGAGCTTTTAATTAACTCCTGCGATGGAACCAGATGGAAAACAGTGGTGAACACATTTATATTCAACTGCCTGAAATAAAAAGGTAACATTCCCATTGATGATGTAATGGATTTTTCTTAGATTAAATGTAGTGATTTAAATGCATCACCACAAAGTATGGGATTTAAGATTGGGATAAAACCGCACGTCGCTAGTGTTTGTAACGTACTTTCTGAAATGTAAATCAATTCAAAGTCTATGACATTTTGATAGTGTTTCCACTGCCAAGTGTTGTGCAAAATTGAATCCAAATAGTTTTCTTCACATGATCTACATGTATGTTTACATTTATAGTTGTATTGTACTGCTTTTTATTCATATCTATATTGCCATTTGTGCTTCAGTCAGTGTTAAAAACAATGATGTAAACAATCAAGTGAATGTTTCTCCATTCAATGAGTGAGTGTTGCTGTGTTACTTTGTAGTGTTACATTTGCTTTTTGAAATATTAAAGGGGACCTATGCAAAATGCACTTTTGTACGTCTTTTATACATGAATATGTGTCCCCGGTGTGTCAGGGAACTCACCAAGTGTCAGAGAACACANGTACATTTACTTAAAGAGCATCTTGCAGGTTTTTTTTTTCTACATTTATGCTTAAACTTGCCTGAAAATTACAATAAAAAAAGTGAATGTAGGATTTGAATCAAATCCTACATTCACTTTTTTTATTGTAATTTTCAGGCAAGTTTAAGCATAAATGTAGAAAAAAAAAACCTGCAAGATGCTCTTTAAGTAAATGTACTTTGTTACTGTCCACAATCTGCCTATAAGTAATTCAATGGTTTAGCTGTTCAAGATGGTCATTTTAAAATGTTTTTAAAATATACTGTTCGTAGGCTAGTTAAATCAATAATAATTATACGGCTACAACTGACAGTTATGAAGGCAAATTTGTATTTGTTCTTAACGCTGTGTGATTAAAAGAATAAACACAAATACCAGGATAGGCACACATATTTGCTACATCTTGCCCCACTGAAAAGGTATTGCACTGCCACTGATACTGTTAAAATATTGGCATAGTTCATCCCTGTGCTGCTTGGCTCGAGCTGTAGCATGTAGCTATTTGTTGTTCGCAGCCTGTCTTCTGGTTGCCTCATTTGAATGACGAATACACACTACCGCCGCCTGCTGGTAAAGAGAGTTATTGTGAATAAAGCATGTGCAGTGCATACGTGCTTCTTGGCCGTCTGCTAAAGTCTTTGCTGTGTGTTCCAGTGTGACTGTTTGGCCAAGTTCTGTCGGGACGTGTTCTTTGGTGTTTGTTTGGTGTGTAGGGGCCTTTAAACGTTAAAGTCTTCAGAGCTCTTAAAAAGGAGTTCCAACCGTGTTAAATGAAAATTAGATCTTCATTTTGTGTTTTGCTGATATTGAGACCTTCAATCTTTTCTACCATGGTAACCATTTAGTCTATTCGTTACAAGTACAGTATGAGTAACATACAAAAATTATGTATGAGGGATCACGCTAATCTAAAAAGGCTGTGATTGCCACTGTGACTAAGAAGCCGTCACATCCAACATTAGATCTAGGCCCCGTTTACACAGAGTTATCGGGTGTTATCCACTGGAGTTCTCTATATCGTATGGCAACCCAGTCTCACGGCGTTTCGTGTTCACCAACACGATTTTTAATCTATTGATTCGTGTTCACCAACACGATTTTCCCCTTTTTTTCGTGATGCACAGCACGATTTTAAAAGCAATGTATTTCTATTGGTAGTCTCACCGCATTACGTGTTAAAGGAAGACCGGAAGCTGTGTGGTTCATAAAAACATGTTCTTACTCAATAGCAAGCCACAATTATTGCTTCTATTTTAAATCGTATAATTCCGGCATTTTGCTGCCGTCTGTGAGGAAAATAAATGGGGCTCAGAGCCTCAGAATACTGAAATCTGTATTTTTT
>NW_011350954.1:192290-242161 GCF_000735185.1 Notothenia coriiceps | reverse complement strand
GTCATATCATTAGCTAGAACTAGCTAGATTTGATCGATATGGACATAAACGCGAGTGAAGTCTAATCGGACAGGAGAGAGAGATCAAAGATCAGCTGCTGCTGACAGAGACACACAGCTCTGCATGATCACCTGCAGCTCCACCCGCTGTGATGGAGCGGTGAGCTGAGCAAAACACCCACTTGAAGTTAGATCATCAAACTTAGCTATTTTAATTACCTCGGGTCACTCATTACTGGATCAGCCAGCTGCATGAGACGGATACTGATGGGCTGTCAGGAGAGGGGGAGGAAAAGAGAGGCTCCTTGTATTATTCTTATATTATTATATAGAGTCGTTATTAATTTGTTTTAAAGCTCAATAAATAACAAAGAAGATCTTTGACCGGCACTTTTCTAATTTTGTCCGGGAGATTTAAACTTTAACGGACATATTCTAAAAATTATAACGGAAACTCTGCCGCACGGTTCCCTCGTCCCTTGGAAGAGGCAAAGAGGTGGGTGTTTTTCATCTGCTGGTGGACTACCGGGGAGATTGAACGTCCTGCCCGGGAGCCAGGCCCAGAGTTAGTGGCAGTGGGTGCAGTGCACCTGCCTTTTGCACAATCGTGGAATAGTTTGGCCATTAAAATGCTTTTTGATTCGATTTCTGGCGAGAAGTGTGTATTGTACTCTTAGAATCCACGTCCAGTCGATGTGTAGGATTTATAGTTTGATAGATATTACGAAGATGATTTGAGGTCTCGCCAGGATAACGTGTATGCAATGCAGCTTCCATGTAAAGTTAGCGTGGGTGAAAACAGTTTTTCCGGTCACAAAGTTTTCATAATAAAACCGGATATATTCCCCTCACTGTCAAATGATTACACAGTGATATCTGCATTACTCATCCACTAAAATACATCAGTTTATCCTTGTTAATTACACAATATTGATTGGTTTAAATTGTGTACAATGCTTTTTTGTTTTTAACCTTCGATTCAGAGAAAAAAATAGTTTTTTCGGAGTTAAGACACTACAGTTTCCGAAGACACTACACTACCCAGAATCCCCAGCTATCGTTTGGGACTACAACATCCGCCTTGCTTTACAAGCCCTGTGACTAGTCATCAAGCCCTGTGATTGGATGTTGGAGTGGCAGTGCGACAAGGTTACGCTGAGCGTCACAGCTCTATGAAATGGAATGGAACCACGGCAGACTTTCCAAAACTGGAATTGGACGGGTCCAGCCCCCCCGGCTTCAGCCCCCCTCAGGTAGTAAATAATATCTTTAAAAACTACAAAAAAGTCCCTTTCTATCAGCTTTGCACCGTTATGATGTAAATATAGCCTATCTACCAATTGGATCAAATATAAAAGTCAGGCAAATTAGCGTTGATACTGCAAGGAGACGTATTGTGTGAAAAGAAATGGAAGATGTTGTTTAATTGCGAATATATTTATGATCCACGTCACATATTCAGTTTTGGCGGCATTTCTTACAGTTTGTGAAAAGGTCTTCTGATCAGGGCTCTATAAATAAATATCTACGGCAGATATGTAATATTTAATGCAGCCGAACCGTGTATTACAATGCTGTTATGTGATCACTTCCAAAGAGCACTCAGAATAAAGCGTTATTTTATTTTTTTTAAATGTTTTTCCGATTTCATATCATATAAACACCATATCCCAAAATGCATTGCGGGCGGCTAAAACAATTGATGTTTTAGCCTATCAAAACCTCTGAAAAAAGAAAGGTGTCTCAGAATCAAAAGAGAAAAACCTATGGGAAAAACACAAAAGCATTGTACACATTTTAAACCAATAAATGTTGTATAATTAACAAGGATAAACTGATGTTTTTTAGTTGATGAGTACTGCAGATATCACTGTTAAATCATTTGATCATTGGTTTTATTATGAAAACGTCCAAGACCGGAAATATTAAGCTTTTGAACAAACAACATATTTGGTCGTAATAAGAGCCCGAACAATCGGCCCATTTGGTCGTANTAATATCTTTCAAACTATAGATCCTACAGATCGACTGGACGTGGATTCTAAAAGTACAATATACACTTCTTGCTAGAAATCTAATCAAAAAGCATTTTAATGGCCAAACTATCCTACAATTTAGGATTTTACAGAGAGGGTTATTTGTGAATAACCACCATCTGTAACGTTATCATTCAACGGGAGCACGAGAGGGCGAAAACTTAAAATGTAATTATAGGACGTATTAAGCGCTTGAACAAACGACATATTTGGTCGTAATAAGGGCCTGAACAATCGGCTCATTTGGTCGTATGCTTTTACAGCAGGACCACACGCTCGCTTCGGGGAGGGAGAAAAAGAGAAACAGAGGCCGCCGAAAACATTGGTTCAAGTAGTTTAGGAGTGTATCTGAGGATTCAATCATCAACAAGCAAGAGAGCAAAATGCACCTCAGACCAGTCTACTGATTAAATATAAAGCAAAAGGATAAGCCATAACACAGCTACTATGCAGTAACGAAGCACACATTGAGAAATAGGCGACAGTACATATTCACACCTATAGGCGATATAGAAATATTCACTTCACCTAATTTGAATTTATTTGGACTTTAGAGGAAACCCCCACAGGATAAAGATGCTTTTGAAAAAGACTCCTCTTTGGACTCCAGAACATTCCTAAACCACCTATAATGCTGTTTTAAAGTCATGGCCATGTCTACTGATCATAATTCCATTGTTGAGGTCTACTACAATAGATGTATATTGTGCAATTTTCCAAACTCACATTGGTTTCTCATACAGCATCTCTGTATAGTATGTGTATTCAATCTCTGTCCTAAACACCCCCCCCCCCCCCTATGAACCCACTGTGCTCTGATTGGTCAGCTCGCCCACTCTGTTCTGATGAGTCCACCACCGTTACAGCGGAACATCAGTGATTATGTGTTACAATGGCGTTAGCAAACAGAAAATGACACCAGTAATGACAAACAGATGAGAATGCTGCGTGGGGTCTGGGTGCTGTGTTGGCGGGACGTTGCGCGGCTCGCTGCCGTTTCCTGGTTGCTGCATGGGGGCTGCGAGACAGCGAGACATCGCGAAACTCACCCTGATATCAGCCTGAGCACCATGGACGCGGGAAGGGGGGGTGCTGAGGGGGCTGCAGCACCCCCATCTGCGAGGCTCCACTAGCAGTGAGGGTTTGTGACTTTGCCAGAAAAGCATGACATGGGACCTTTAATATGGATACACATAAGATGTACAGCTATGCTCCTTTTCATGTGAATGGCCCAGTATGCATGCTCCAGTTCAAGTGACTGACAAAGTGGTCTGATGATCAGAAGGAAAACCAGTCAAACAGATAGCAAAACTCTACCAAAAGTCAAGCAATCACATGGTTTTCTGAGTGAGATAGTAAACATCAACGTCATCTTAACAAGCCAAGGTACAAATCCATTAAATGTGTGTTTGTGAGTGCAAAGGAGGTTTGGGATGTCTGAAGCTGACAAAACAGTAAACAGTTACAATGTGCTGAGGCACGGCTGCTCATTTTATGTCTTTGTCCTTTCAAGCTCTCAATTAGTTTAGCTTGTAAACACGCTGTGTTATGGGTGATAAGTGGCAAGATACGATGGGGGCTGGTGAATTGTGACAAAACAAAAATGACACTGGAGAAACAAATTAGATGTATTCATTGTGTCCTTTGTACCTTTTCCTGCATGAGCATCTTGCCACTATCCAACCTCCATTTTATTGTATTCGTAACAGGGCTACTTTGATAGGGTTAGGGTTATACTGAAGCATTAACCCATTCTTTATGTGTGAATGTTGTTGGGTCCAACATAGAAAAAAGAGACATACACTGCCATGAAGAGCATTTCCTTAAACTATCTTTTGGAAAATTACGATGATTACTGCAATATGGCCTAAGGATGCTTTAAACATGGCTGTATTATGCAAGCAGATGTGTTGGTTGACAACTTTCTTAACCACACACTTAAGCTTAAAACCCACAGTGGTTTCACTTTCCATCACCTGACAGAGAAATTAAAGCAAGTGTTAAAGTGGGCAGTGAAGAGTTTGAAAGCAGAGCTATAATGACCATAAGGACACGCTGAACACGAACACACGCTCTTTCCCAAATGAAGCCCACCGCAGAGCTCCAGGCTGATTTCACGTGCTATATTCTACGATTCTTATAGAAGGAGACAGTATGTGTTTACTACAACCCCTCCAGCATCAGATCAAATATTCATGAAGACAAATAGTATCCAGCCTGGTCTGCAACCACAGCATGTAATTCTTATTTTGCCATCTGCACTGGAATAAGGGATTACACGCTGTGAGGGACCTAATTTAGACCAGACATAACACAACAGGGACAGTAGGAAGTTATAGTAACAGAACAAGAACCAGAAAGAGGCTTGGCTGGATTGCAGTACTGCATGTATGCCTGTCAAAGAGCAAGTGGTTTCAAGCGCACGAGAATATGCTGCCATGACAACAACCCTGAAGATCAAGGAATGTAGACGCGTTTCTCTTGGACTGACTGTACAAGGTGACTACTTTCTGTTTCCAACTGTGGTGCAAGCTACAAGGTTGTAGTAGATCAATGACACTGGCTGATGGAGAGGTAGAGAAATATAAACAGCAACAGATATCCAGCGTTAAAATATGGACTGAGGTTTTACAGTGTGAGAATGCATGAGCTAAGAATCCAATCTCCAATCCAAAGTTGCCTTGAGACATATCTATGAAGAAAAGTCTTTACCTGTGAGTGAACGCTTGCGACTGCGGGAGCTGCCACACCCAGCGCATTCAGAAAACTTGGACCAAGCAGTTAGAGTGCAGTCATCCTTGCAAGTTATCCGGCAACCTCTGATCTGGGGGGGGAGGGGGCCGGCCCATCGCAGGCAGTCTGTCATGTTGGCCGACTCACCGCTCTCCTCTACACAACTGATTCCTGAAAACATAGATGAAAGCAACAATGTCATTCCAATTACACACAAAAAAGATCACATCACAATCAGCCGTGGGGTTCTACATTTTCCGACATATCCGTTTTCTGGCTAGGATAAGCTTGATTGAAGGACACATTTATCTTCACGGTTTGATTGAGCAGAAAATGGGAGGGGCAGGTGTATTCAGTTCTTTATGTTAGGTTGAATGGTCTCACAAAGGAAGACAGAGTTGCTATTGTATAATTCATAGCTTTCTGCTTTAATGTTAAGATCTAGTGAAATTCAACCTTTAAGCACAACATGTTGTGCCAATTATGATTTATTGAGTAAACACAATGTATTCATGATACTCGATTAACCTGAATGCTAAATACTTCTGACAGAATTATGTATACACCTTCTGATCAGAGTATTGGTATTTAATCAAAGAGGGATAAAGACATCACAACCGAGTGTTGCAGCAGCAATATGTTCCTCTGTGTGCTAAGAATAATCACTTGGAGAACACAGTACGAGCAGATGGGTTATTATTTATTTTTGAAATACTACTATAATGAAACACACTAAATCAACTGAAAGCAGTCCAATGCGGTTGCTTTTGATGAGTTTGGAAAATATTCAATTGAACACATTTTAGATTTTTTCTTTGCATACTCAACATTTTTAAAGAAGCAAGGCCACTCTGCCAGAAAGGTTCATGTAGTTAAGAAAAAAATAACATTATGCAGTTTTACAAATTTAAGGTAGGTATATGAAAATACTTCAAAAATAATATATCCACTGTAAAACACAAAGCCTTAACTTCAAGTCTCCTATTTTACAAAAAAATTAACATGTCACTCCAAAAAGAATGATCTAATCGGTGGCAAAAACTTTCAAAATACAGGTGTTTTAGAATCAAACTGGTAAATATCTTCTCAGGGATGGAAGCGTCAATATTTTAGAGATGTAGACGTTTTTATTTGTCTTTGCATTGCCATTTTTGCTGTTTATATGGCAGGATATTGAGCAAAACACACTATTTGTTCTGGATCACATTATATATCCAACTGTCTATCAAGCATAACCTTCCATTTGCTCTCTCAAATGCTGATACTATTGGACTACGGCTCAATAATGCATGTGGGCTGTATATCATAGTTAGATAAAGAAGTTTACAGGTTTATCAAAGCATCTACTCTACAGAGGGGATGCTGTGGTCCAAGCAGTACATTTACATTTCTTGAAGTATGGCTCATAAGAATAAACTAATCACATGTGTTTTCAGGATGTGAATAGTCATGGTAATAATGTAAATCAAGTGGGAAACCTAATTGAAACACTCCCAAGATAATTTGAATTACAATGATCAGTAGACCTACAAGGTGGGAAAGTAATAACTCTCCTAATTTCCAACACTGATACCCGAGCCTGCATTTAACCTGGCATTAATGTTTGCAGTGATTATTATAACAGTAGCTCAGCCCTGGCTTAGAGGGAAGCAGCATACATGAGGAACCTTAGCAGTGATACATCTGTAATGAGTTCATTAACATCAATTAAATAAAGAAGAAAACAAAATGAGTAGTTGTTTGGATGCTGGCTAAAGAGAGAGAGGAAGGAGCAGCATGTTATTTTGGATTGTAGCTTCCTTAAACATTTTAATTAGAGCACGACAAAGGATAAAACAATGTTCAAAACATTGCTGTCTCATGGACACTGGGATTTAAAGAAGAAACTTTTCCCAGTAAAGGAAACTTCTCCTCCCCCCCAACGTCTCTGCGGATCCACTGATACACAAAAATGCCTTCAAACATCCATTCCATTGATTTCTATTTGACTTTCAAATATTGCCCTCTGACAAAAACGGTTGGGTTTTCTACATGTCTGTCGAGGATGTGTGGGATGGTCATTTACATACAAGGTCTCCACAAAGGTATTGCATGGGAGCTGATAGCTTCACTAAAGTGCCTTTATGTAACAGCTGCAATCACAGCGGTAAAAAAACAACCTTTTATTTTGAGATGTACAGGTTAGAGCGATGATACTATAATGACCGATCAAAGGTGAATCTTACTTTCGATTAGACACACCTGTTTGATACAAAGCTGATAGAGTATAAGTCCAATAACCACTACTGTAGGAATCGTTTCACGTCCATATTGGTATTTCCTTTTGTCTATTTGGCTTAAATAGTGTTTTTGCTCATCCACCAGTGAAAGTGTCTACCCCAATTTGTTTTATAAGCAAAGCCAAGTACTGACATTTTGATTTTGAAACCAGAGCCATCCATTTTTAACATGTTTATTTCAACCAAAGCCCATTTTTGTGGCTTTTCACCATCTCCTCTCACAAATGGTAACAATTGATGTCACAGTATGCCGCCACTGACAGGGATCATCTTTAATTATACAGCAACTGAGAAAAGGTGAACACTTTTGAGGGTTGGTTGAAAGGACAAGCTTTGAAGCGGCTCGACACTTTCCTGGATAATGTTGTAGACTTTGAGCACATCCTTTTGATTTTATATTTATATTATTGTATTTAATAATGGGTTGTTTCAACTGAAAGCTTTTATCAATCTGACTCAGAAAATGTTCTATCATTATTTTAAAGACAACCTTTTCGAATCCACTTAAAAAACCCTGCCATAAGATATTCTTTATGTTAAAGACGGACTGCTTGTATAATGTTTTTCTATGTAATGCCTTGTGAGGAGCGATGTGGATTCATCATACCCATTAACTCTCCTTTTTCCCTGTAGCAGAAGATCATCACCATGACTCATTTTCTAGGGAATCACTGCTCAAAACAGTTTGATTGCGGCTCAGGGAGTGATACAACACATCCAGCTAGTTACGAGCCACAAGTTGGCCGAATGCAGTCACAGCGGAGGGTAGTTATTTTAAAATCCATTGGCTCATCGCTCACTCCAAGGTATCAGCTGTAACATAATACAGCATTTCCTAGCCGGTTGCATTTAGCGGAAGATGTTCTTCTCTCATCTTCTCAAATCTTATCTTATTTAGTAACAGCTCTTATCTGTGACCTCCAGCGTGTCGGATCACCGTTTGTACAGCAACCCTCACCTCACTTGGTTCAGACATTTGCATTCATTCAACATGCAGGCCTGTATCCGACAAGGGGCCAGACATTGGGAGGAAGCGTTCACTCAAGCCAAGGGCATTTTGGCTTTGTAAAGCACAAAACCAATTGTGTGCTGAAACTTGGCCCAGATTCTAACCTTACAGTACATGCCTGAGCCAACGTCCAGCGGTCTGACAGACTGTGCTGTAGATCCCTGGTTGCTAACTGAACTGTTCTGTAACTGCTATTTGAATGTTTCATCATCAGTAACTGTTTCCCAGGGCAGTGTAATGTTTCTTATAAAGAGTCCAATTTCCAACCAACGCTCCCGTACAGTAATCCTCCCAGGGAAGCCAACCTGGCACCAAGAGTGATGCTTACCTCAAGACAAATAACACAGATGTCAGCAGTGGCTGTGTGCCTGGTTCTGCCTCACAGTTATGTTAGTTCAGCCAGAATGTCACTGATGATGCAAAACACATAGGTATACTTGTAATTAAAATAAAATGTAGCCTATTTTGGGTGTCCAACTAGTGAATGCAGTCATTTGAAGCAATGCAATTACTCAGTGCTGTTTCCATGCTGCACCAACTGCATCCAGCAGCATTATTTTATGTTGTAAGCCTTACTGTTGTTTACATTTGTACCAAGTCCGTCTCTCTTTTCGCTGCTGAAGAAGGATACATCGTACATGTAACCATTGATGGTCCAAATGTTGTGGCCACACTGTATAAAAGCTGTACGATTCTCTCTTGGCTGTAGAGAGCAATAATTCTATCTCTTACTGTTTTAAAACAACAAACGTTTTAACTTCAATTAACTGTGACTCTGTTTATATTGTGTTATGTTTTAATGTCCTGTGTGTTAAGGTACTGGATCCACAACAGTTTTAGCAACGTAATGTGACATTGTTACAAGGCGGTGCACTCTTTATTTCCCCTCAGAAACAGACTTCCTAAACTCAGCCGGTTGCAAGACTAGATACCTAGAATTTCAATTTTGTATAGCGAACTTGTTACTTCATAGATCCTTGGTTATCTTTCCAACGCAGATGAAATGCTGTTTTCCAGAGATATTTTGAGGAAGGATGAATGCAAAAAATAGGTAAAAGGATAATGCGTACATCCTTTGAGCAATAAGGTGAGCTGAAAATGTTATAACTTTTGGAAAAGTTTGAAGTTATCTTGGGTTGTGTAACTCCGTACAAAGGCAGGAGCTGATAAGATGGTCTTAAAGAAATCTCGGGAAACTGAGTGTCTGGAAACTTCTGAATCAGCCTGTCTCAGAAGTTATACACAGAGCTGCAGCAAATGTCGAAGCAGACAGGCAGCAAAAACATCCATTTTCTGTTTGACCAAAAGACAGTTTAGTTTGACCAAAAAATATATTCTCTTGTAGTTAGGAATACATCTTTTTCGCGCTTTCCAATGAAACGCTTAAGGATAGGATAAAGATCATTGGGTTTGCTAATATGTTGAAATGGTGTAGCTATAAACACTTGTAAATGTTTAATTCATATAACAAGTCATCTTAAAGCTCCTATATTCTACATTCATGCATTATCAATACCGTGCAGAACTTTAGAGAGAGATGGGATCAATTATCATTTAATAAATGCTTTATTGATTATTTTAATACATTTTTTATTAGGAAAATATATCTTAATAATGAGTAATAAAGTACGCCGGATATAAAAGCACCACTGACTCTTTGCTAAATATATAAAATGTATTTATCTATGGCTAATATGACGTATAAGACATGTAGGTTTTAGTTGAAAGATTTCTTAGACATTAGTCACCACGAGATGCTGCTGAAGAAAATGCAGAGGAGAAGGTGGCCTATTTAGCGTTCCAGGACGAATGTCTGACTCGATAATGCAGCACAACCTGCTTTTTCAAATGCAGCTTTTTCAATGAAGAGAGATATCTGAAGTAGATACCATCTCGCACACACTTCCCACAGGATGTGAATACTAATACTAGAACTAAAGTGAATATGAACTGCATGGAAAATAACATTGTTGAATATTATGAGTGTTAGTGAGATTTATGTAAAGGAAATCTGAATTGCAAGCAGCAAAACAGAGAAGCAAAGAGGCGCTCCAAAAGGGAATAACGCATAATGTGACATTGGACTTCATAACATGCAACCTGAAAGAGTAATTACATGAACACAACAAAAGCTGTACAATGTCATCAGTAGTAGAATTATCTAAATTAGATTGTATTATATATTCTGAGTGTGGGTGGATAGAGGATATAAAGAGCTCTCTTAGGGCATCGTAATCAAATCTCCTTGAAAACACAATGAGAAACCCCTGCTATAACTTGCTGTCATTAAATCTTTGATATGCCCTTATCCAATTTGCTTATTCCCCGAATATGGCCATATTCCGAGCAGCTGTGTCCTAATTATGCTCCAATTTGGCATTTATATGTTATTTTGCATTGAGTTGGTTCAGCCATCCACTGAGTAAAAGAAAACCCTAGATACAATCTTTTTTGCTTCAAATCTATATTTATATCCAGTGTTTCTACTGCCTGCAAATTCCAAACCCATGCTTCAGTTTTTGAAATGTCACAGGTATTTAACTAAGTCATTTTCTAATCATATTCAAATAGGAAGCTTTAAAGGTCAACGAGGCATGCTCCTAACCTGAACACTACATACACTTTCCCCCTCCTCACTCAAAAGTCATAGAAATTCACTCGAGAAATGTCAGTGATATTTATACTGCCAGGTTAAAGTGAAAACCGAAATGCTAGAAAGTTCTCAAGGCAGCAAAGTCAGCTCCTGGAAACTCCCCTTGAATCACACCAGTAATTTAGATAGAACAGCCAGTTTCTGGGATTTATTGGGACATTTTGCTCTCCACTAAACGAGTCTGAAATGATCCAATTAACACTCTAGTGCTTTAACGATTTGCCAACTCCACTCAGAAAAAAACGCAGTTCTTTTTGAAGGACAGTGAGCAGTTATCTGCAGAGTCCAAAAGACGCTCAACACAGCAAACACTCACAGAGCACACTCAATCAGGGGTGTTAATCACAGGGATACAGTACTGGAGAATACTCATTATACTGCATCATGCCAACAGTAATGATTGTAATGTAGTTCAGGCAATATGGGGGCTACTGCAGACAAACAGCAACAGCACATCATTATCAGTTGTATAACAAAAGAGAAACATTTCCCCCAATGCAAAAACATGTATTTTGCATTCAGCAGGAACCATGTCGTAGGCAACTGTTTTACGAAATAGTTAAATGTCAGCAAGTAAAAATAAACTTGCAATTATCTTGTAGCTTTGTTTTCCTGGAAATAGCTTGTTTCAAGTGAGGTATACGGGTGCATCTGAAAAAGTACCAAGAAATCAAATTCATAATATGTTTCCACCGTGTGTATTTATGTTGTATACAAAGCATTGTACAGCAATGTACACGTACAACCAGTGAGTTCTATTGCAGATTGTTATCTTTACAGTCCACAATCACTAAGAACATGTGTAAGATAACCACAAAAAAACTTGAAATGTATACCATACATCATTATATTTAAGTAGAGTAACTAAAGCATGACAAGGTGAAAAAAAATGTATTGGAATCTATACGTTCTTTGTTCAAAAATATGTCATATGTCATGTCAATTTTCCTAATCATACTTTTACTTATGTACTATTTTTGATGCAGTACTTGAAAATGAACATTTTTACAGTGTGGTTGTAGTTCTTTTTCTCAAGTAAAACATCTGAACACTTTCCACCACTGGTTGTTTGTACTTTGACCCTTTATGCTGACAAGGAAAGATTCCAACCTCATAATTAATGGGAAAACATGTAAGAAACAACAGGGAGAGCGACTTTTGCGCAATCTTTCTCCCAGGATTGACACAGATGTGTGTACAGAGGTTACAAAAACATAGTACAATTACAACATAGACAAGACATATGAAAACAATGTATCCAGGTGGACGCAAATAAAGTTCCAGGCGCAGCAAGCTAAAATAATGTAGGCGTCCAGCTGGACAACGGTAAGAAACTACAGGCAATTAAATCCACAAAATAAGTGGCAATTTACTAATGCATGTCTATGTGCCCATATTTTGCTGGGAAAATGCACGTGGGTGCGTAGAAATGTTTGACAGAAAATGATTTGCATCCATTTTGGGTGAAGCAAGGTTCACTTACCACCGTTTACAAGTCACAAACCTTCTTTCTGTTAATTAGGAATAATGCATGTTTACAGCTTTGTTCTCATCCTGTTACATTATTAATGGATTGTGTTCACTGAGAGGTTATTTTATTGCTAATTTGCGACTTTATGACACTAGAATCTGAAACCGTGCAGCAAATATTCATCATTTCATAAAAAGCCTCGATTGGAAGAGCACTATTGTATGCAATTTCCTAAAGTTTATTGCGTGAGTACTTCTCCACGTCTGTATGTATGGTTTGTTTAGTGTGTAACACGGCTGATTGTTTTTTGTCAACCTGCTGCGAAGATGTGCTTGTAGCCATCTGACTTGCTGCATTCATTAATAAGAAACTTGAGTCGTGATGAGATCATCAAGACAACAGACGGAAAGGTTCATCTCGTTACACTCTCTGGACAAATTGCCTCCATCTTTTATGCTTCCATCACTTGCTTGTTAAAAGGAGCAGTTCTGAAAAGGGCTATTAGGTCTCATTAAATAAGGAAAGTAAATAGATGGAGGAGCAAGGCTTAAAATGGCAGCGGCTGACAAGTGTACAGAGCATGATAGCAGAGAAGAGAAAAACACTCGCCTCTTGTTTCCAGACCATTTCCACAGGCTTCTGCCGGTCCAGACAATCCACGGCGAACAGACTCGGGAACCAAACTGCAGCTGTGCCACTTGTGTGTTCTCCAACTGCACGGAAACAGACAGACTGTGGGTTGACAGTGGGCTAATTTTGGAGCTTCATTTACACTGCAAGTAAAGGATGGCCCAATCTTGTTATGTTTATTTTGGTTTATAATTATTGATCTGCACCACATTCATGCAGTGCAACCTTTAAATAGGCAGGGAAAACTGCCATGTGTCATCACTGATGGTGCAATAAATGAAAAAAATGTTGCAATGTGTGTGAGCCACACTGTGTGTGAACGTAATTGGTTATCCGGAGGAAAAGGTGTGATACATTTTGGTATTACTCTACTTGAATGTCTTTTCAATTTCACTGCCAGGAATAAAATGAGCTGATGGATACTATTGGTAATACATTCAAACTTTAAAACATATTTTTATAAACTCCTTATTATAATTTGATGATTGAAAGTCATTATTAACAATCTAGAAAGGCATCTTCATGACATGCATTGTTCCACTTTGACAGCTGGAAAGATTTGAGTTTTGAATCCCACACTGTCCATTTAAAAATCAGGACTCGTGTGCAGAAGAGTTGAATCTGAATATTTACAAGGATAAAGTGTTCCTTTGTGTGTTGAGAACACTGTCCCACTTATTAAAGTGTAAAACCCATTTTGGATCAGCTGGATATGCATATTCACAAAGTTTAAAAACAGGTTAGTCTTTTTGAACTCATGAAAGATACATGCTTCTCACAGAAAACAACAACACTTTATAAACATATGATAATCCTAAATAATATAATGTATTCCTGTAGATCTAATTAACAAACAATATATTGTGTTAGCACAACCCTAAATGTGTAAAGCAGTAAAATACAAATACTCATAAATTCATCAGTATTATATAATCCCTCAAAGTTAAACATAGATATCTAAAGGAGTCCCATTCCAACATCAAATATGACAGCTTTTTATAGAAATGTAATTTTCAGTCGCTGTTGGGTGTTGTTAGCCTATCATTTCAGTTTTATTTAGATTTCCATATTTTAACCAATATGCCACATACATATTATTTTACTATAGTTTTAAACCAAAACAACGGTCTTTTGCTTTTTCATCACAGCTGTCATTCAATTCCTTTCCTAATAGGTGTGATTTAAAGATGATGATGTTATGTTGAAAGGTTTCCGAAATTGATGCGTTTCTATCTGACCATTTTTCTGAACAAGCACAAATATGCAGCAATGTTTAATAGTAGTTACGTTACACTATAAGCTGTGAGATAATGTATGTCAAAAGCTAAAGTATCCATCAAAAACAACCTTGAGTTGCAGTTATACTATTATACAGCAGACAAACTTATCCTTGGATAGGAAAGAAAAACGGTTTAAACAGTGCTTTTACCTATAGTCCGGACACACAGGAAGCGATTCACACTCTCTCTCCTCATACAGTGTGTCTGGGCACTCTTGACCTCCATTAGCAGACCTCTGAATGATGGTCCTGTATCGAGACTGTGTAGCAGCAGTGTCATTTCCTGTTGAACGTGGAACACAATCTTCACAAAAAGGCTGCATCAGGTGGCAGAGTAGTTGCACAGTTGCATTCAAATGAATGTTTTCCAGGAGGAAGAGAAAGGAATGAGACTAAAAGGCTGACTTGTGTTGTTTGGGACACTATATAAATGGCGACACAACATCAGCAGTGCAGTGTAAGGTCTTAAAGTTGGATTATTATCTGGCCCTGCTTCTGTGATGTCCTCCACTTCACTGCGGTCTGTTTTTGGACACAATGTAATGGCTTCATTTGGCTCATGCTCCAAGGCTCATTACACAATGCTAATTACTAAACATTGAAAATGGTGCAATTAAGAGAGTGATTACATCATCAGCGCACCCAATGGACTAGAGCATATTTACAGAGACGAGATGCCTGCTCAATTCTTATTATTATTAAAAACAATTAAACCTTTTTTATTTTATTTCCATGATACTTACAGTACACATATTGAAACCCATTAAAAATACATTTTCCTCTTCATGTGTCGGCTTAATGTAATGGACAGTTAACATTGTCATTTACACTTAAATGTGATTATTGAACACACTGGAGACGTCGAGGGAGAGCATATTTGTAAAGCGGCATTTAAATACTTGATAATGCTTGCCTCATATTCACAACAAATGTAAGTATATGCTGAATAACTTACTATTATTTTCATGTTAGATTAGTATGCCTATTACTTTTTTAATTTCTTCATCAATTGTTTGAGCTAAATAGTATTTTTAGTTTTATTAGGAAAACATATATATTTTTAATTTTGGAATAAATCAGTCAATCAATTGTAAGCCATCGCTATTGTATCAATTTACTGATACATAATCATACTATTTTTAGCTCTAATATTTAGTAACATACCAGTATGTAACTATATGTAATTGTTGTTGTGCTATTAACAGTACACCTAGGTTTTGATTTACTCTATTTTGAAGTACACTATATTTACCAGGGCCATACCCAATAGTTTGAAGCTTCATTAATTACAATGAAACCCAAATGTATGAATCAACATTTAATTCTCCTTCTCTATTCATTCAGTTTAAACCCTGTGTGTCTTCACAGGTCATGAGGCTACACTAATGCTATTTGTACACTGTAAATGTTTAGGACTAAATTCCACTGGAGGCTGTTTCAGAATGTTTCTGACTCCATTTTCAATAAATCCAAGAGTGTTGTGAAGTTCAAACGTCATAATCGTGTCAGGGTTTGAGTTTTGTGTCTAGTTTTGGGGTTATTTTGCTGTTCTGTTCTCCCTGTCTCATGTTTTCCTCCTTGTTTCTTGTCTGGTCCTTCTCCATTTGTTTTCCTCCCTGTCGTTAGTTTCCCTGGAGTGTCTGATTGTGTTCACCTGTTGCCCTTGTGTTTCTCCTTCCCTGCCCGGCTGTTTTTCGTCTCGTGATTACCCCTCCCTGTATTTAGTCTCCTGTGTTCGGTGTTGGTTCATTGTTTGTTTTTCCTGTCTCCCTCAGCTTGTTTGTATTGTGCTTCCTTTGTGTTTTTTTTTGCCATGTTTTAAAATAAAGCTTGCTTTTGTTTTCTAGAACAACTTACCTTTTTTTTGTAGTCTACTTTTGGGTCCTACCTTTCCCAAACCGTAACAAATCGATTCATAAAAATACATAATGATGCTAAAAACTACAACATTTGTTTATGTGACAACATTTTCAGCTTCAATCCATATTCCCTGGTGTAAACATCATTTTTACCATGATCAAAAAACAAAATGCTCCACTGCTTGTCACACACAAAGAGAGATAACCTGTATTTATGGTGCAGTCTAGAAGCAATTTAACAACACCATAAATCAAATGTATAAGATCACAATTTAACAAGAATACATTTTTTTCTTTCAATTATTTTAGAGTGATAACGTCATCATATATCAGATCTGAAAGCTTAATTTGAAAAACTAGAGCATTTGTGTGAAGTAAGAACAAACAAAACCTTTTTCAAAACATTTCAATACTTACCAATAATTATAGGAGGACTTTTATATTAGAATAGAAGAGTCATTTGTGTAAAAGTGTTGTTGTTGTGTTAGACAGGCATTACCAAAAGGAGTTCATATAAATGCATGAGGAGAGCTACCTGGCATACAGGTTGATGGGCAGGCCGTCCATTCGCTGAAGGGTGTAACAACGCAGTCTGTCTTGCAGGGGAGCAAACAGGGCCGGACGGTTTGTGGACGAGCAGAATCTGAGCACCTAAACATGCAGACAAACAGAGGTCTTAAATCCCTTTCACTCCCCAGGCGATAAATGATAAATGTCCTGGGTCTCGCTGTTAACAGGACAGTGCAGTGAAACTACTGCCCTGTCCTTGACATCACACATCTCCCCACAGAAAACATAATTGATGACATGCCACCCCCCCCCACCCCTGCCTGCACGCTCAGGAAAAAAAGGAAGAAAAATATAAAAATTGCAGCTTTCTCTCACATTCAGTTGATAACCAGAGCACAAAGAATGCCTTATGAAAAGAAAAATCCTCCCGCCATTCAAGCACACAACTAAAATTATTTGTTTACTTTTAAAGCCAAGTTATCTTAAGGGTGCACACATAAACATTTTTATATTGATCAAAGAACAAAATGTGTGGCTTGTGGACAAACTGATAGAGAATTATCCCCTGGTTGATACAAGCAGTAAGAAACACTTGAGATGTATCTAAGGTTTATCTCAAATTAAAACTGATCTTGATTATAGTTCTCAATTGTAAACACAAATCCAAGCCAGCATGTTTCCTTGTTGAACGAAGATTTTCCAACACATTTTGTTGTGTCAGATACAGGAATAGTTCATTTGCTAACATATATAAACTTCTTAATGTGATAATATGCCACTTGTGCAGCTAAAGTAGGGGAAACCTGGTGAGTGCATTTATCTCTTCATATACACGCATAGCGCAGCCACAGAAGTCTTTTGCTGCCACCAAGGAGACAGAGTGTTCTGGGAGGAAAATCAATCAACGTCCACAGCACGGCTGCTAATTAAACCTGAGAAAAGTGAGGATATGCAAACTGTTTACCAATGACTCACTCCTGCTATACCAAGGACACCATAACCAGGTTTTAAAGAGCTCTTACCAGACCTCTACCAATTTGTTTGCCTCAAGATAGAAAATAATCACGTATTTCCTCTCTATTATAAGCTGCTATGTCTTGTGTTCCATATAGGTAATGGAGCTTTTGGCTGTGTTGTATTTGGCACGTTGTGCAAACATGAGGAGGTGTGGATTAACGCAATCTTGAGCTTTGATGGGTTCATCAACAAGCAGAAGACATCCCCACCAACAACACACAGACACACACAGGAACACGCACAGCGACACACAGACAGCACAATTTTGTTTCAGAGTGAATGACTTTCTTTGCCCTGACAACTAGATCCAGGCCTCACTAGAGGCCCAGCATGGTGCCACATCACACTAACCGCAGAGAGCCAGCATGCACGGGAATGAGATCAAAGTATGCCAAAGCATAAGGAGGCATGATACACCCCATCCTTTCTCAGATTCATCCCTCTTCTTCTCTCTCCCTCTTTGCAGAGATGCATGCCAGAGGGCATGGGAACGCAGGGGGAGCAGCTGGGGGAATACTGTGCAGAACGCCAAGAAAGAGAGTCAGACCTACAGTGAGGCCGTGCAGTCTGACTGTGACAAGGTTGGGAACATTAAATGTCCCTCAGGAAGTCATGATAATTATATATGCAATCAAATACCAGCTCAACGTGATATGCTCTGTATACTCTGAATATACTTAAGAACAACCTGGCCTTCAAATATTTGAATATACACTGAACAAAAATATAAATGCAACCCTTTTGTTTTTGCTCCCATTTTTCATGAGATGAACTCAAAGATGTAAAACATTTTCTCTATACACAAAATAACCATTTCTCTCAAATATTGTTCACAAATCTGAAAAAATCTGTGATAGTGAGCACTTCTCCTTTGCCGAGATAATCCATCCCACCTCACAGGTGTGGCATATCAAGATGCTGATTAGACAGCATGATTATTGCACAGGTGTGCCTTAGGTTGGCCACAATAAAAGGCCACTCTGAAACGTGCAGTTTTGCTTTATTGGGGGGGTCTGGGGGGGTCCGAAAACCCTAGGGTTAAACCCTAACCCTAACATGTCACCCATCTACTTCGCATAGAGTTGATCAGGTTGTTGATTGTGGCCTGTGGAATGTTGGTCCACTCCTCTTCAATGGCTGTGCGAAGTTGCTGGATGTTGGCAGGAACTGGAACACGCTGTCGTATACGCTGATCCAGAGCATCCCAAACATGCTCAATGGGTGACATGTTAGGGTTAGGGTTAAACCTGACTAGTTTTCGGACCCCCCCAGACCCCCCCAATAAAGCAAAACTGCACGTTTCAGAGTGGCCTTTTATTGTGGCCAGCCTAAGGCACACCTTTGCAATAATCATGCTGTCTAATCAGCATCTTGATATGCCACACCTGTGAGGTGGGATGGATTATCTCGGCAAAGGAGAAGTGCTCACTATCACAGATTTTTTCAGATTTGTGAACAACATTTGAGAGAAATGGTTATTTTGTGTATATAGAAAATGTTTTAGATCTTTGAGTTCATCTCATGAAAAATGGGAGCAAAAACAAAAGTGTTGCGTTTATATTTTTGTTCAGTGTAGAATGATATTGTTTGATAATAATGTTTTTTTCTGGTAATTTAAGTTCAATGAGCGTTGATGTTATCAGTTACAATTATCATTGCAGTATTATTTTACCCAAAAAGTGAGGTTGTCAATCATTGAAATGTTTATTTGAATCAATGAGAAGATATTCTGATTAATTATGCACATTTATATAAAGTTTTTGGAAAAAGCGATTTCATTATGAAGGAAAATGAGTAAACACTGAAACTTATAATGTGTAATATCAAAAAGGGGCATTAGTAAAGCAATGAATAGTTTTATGTCCAACATTTCTATCAAATGCATGTCTTTTTTACTTTAAAAGTTAAACAAATATGTGTATTCATATGAAACACTATGGCACCAATGTGGCCATAAGAGTCTTTTTAACCATTTGTTTAATACTAATTTAATTTAATTTACACAGAAACTTACAGCAGCATCTACACATCAATTAATTAACATACACAATTAATAATATTACATGTGTTTCTTAGGATTTTTCCTTACTAATCTAATCAAATGTAAAAAGTTATGTTCACAGCCATAGAAAGCCGTACAATAAGTACCCATGCAAAATACAACATGTTATTATAACCAAAGCTATAGTTAGTTATTTTAATTACTTTGTTGAAACAAAGGGGAGCAAAAATTACATTTGAAAATGTATATTATGTGATGACTGGGGGCTATAAACTAAAAACCAGATAGACCCACTAATTCATTGAGCCAGTGTGCCCATGGAGATTGTTGCTAAGAAGGAAATGCTTCTTTGTTTGCTGACAGAAGTGACCCTTTTAAAGTATCAAAACATCCAATATATTCTGGAGCCATCTCCTTCTGATGGGAAGTATTTGGTAGTAATTATACACATTATTTTAGACATATTCTGAGATAAAGGAGGAATGAAGCACTGGAAATGACGGAGTCTGAACGCTCCTGTTTATCCCTGTGTGGTCCTTTTTCAGTCCATGCTATCATAGTGTATCTGTCAACTGGAGAATTATCTTATCATATGAAGCGTGGGAAGTTATACAAGATATATGCTGTTCTATATGGACACCCTGATTATGTCTTCACACTGCACATTATGGAAAGACAGCAGAAAGGCCTGTTCCGGTGTAACTGACTGAATTTTATGTATGCATCGGATGCTGTTCCATTAAATGGACACTCTGCAGTTATATATGAATAGCAAAGAAGTGATTGACTTCCCAGTGTACTGTACAGGCGAGATGTGTTGGTGGAGCAGAATTGACAGCATTCATTAAAGCCTCTGTGCTGGGAGATAGGACGTTCATAAGAAAAAAGCCTCTCCATAATCCACTTTACGGCCCTGTCAATAATATATTGCGCTAAAGAAGGGCAAACTTTGTGAATTATTTATAAATCCATCTTCCTGGTGTGGGCTCTAACATCATTACAGTGACAGCACAAAAGCCCTTAGCAGTTTTTGATATTGTATCGCTGAAAGAGGAGTAGATAATGGTGGAGCATAAGCAAAATGGATCTCAGGTTCACAAAGAAATCACAGGCAGAAAACCTACACAACTCTGGGGATGTGTTTTCACAGTGCATCAAATCCTCTGGGTCATTTGTCAGTAAGTAAGAGCACGCACAATATCTTTAAGGGAGACACTTCTGAAACTAAAATCATAAATGATTCTTCTTTGAAGAGAACTATGATCACATCTCAACTCCTCCCTCAGATTTCACAAAGCTCTTTTACTCCTCACTCATAATTTATCGTTTGTTTGTCTCGGGACGCATTTTCTAGTATCTAAAACAAGTAGCTGTGTCATATAAGGACAGAAGAAGAAAATGTCCCGTTGCCAATCTGGCAAAAGACAATGTTTTCGGGATTTGGAGACATCTGTTGAACTCTGCTCTATTCAGAGTAGGGAAACACTGATTGTTGGTGGGCTGAAACTACATTTATCTACCATCAGTACATATTTAAAAAAGAACACCTTCTCAATGCTTACAACAACTAGTTCTGAAGTGACACAAAGCTTGTCGTGACAAAGGATGACGAGGAAAAAGTCAAGTGTTACAGTAATGCAAACACTGTGTGAGCAGACCGGCTCAACACCATCCCAAGGTAAAAGGAGAAAAAAAGGTGAGAAGTTATTGATTCACCTCTCAACAGACCCTGAAAAACATGCCCACCACATTAAGCTGTAAAGACACAGTGCTGCCCTGAAAACGCATCTTACCTCGTTCAAAAAATCATTGCATGTTTGAACGTACTGTATGTGCAAAAACTCGATAATATGCTAACATATAGAATTGAAGAACATATACATTGCTGGAGGAATGAGTCCTAAACCCAGAAATGAGTTAGTATCGTAGCATTTTTGGGCTGCTTTGTCTCAAAGGCAGGCTCTGCAATAATACAGGCTTACACAATTTGTTATATGATTTATACTTTTTCTCATTTGAAATAAAGCGTGTCAGTAAACAGCCCACTTGGGAATTTTTGAAGGTGTCTTTAAAAAGGGAAGTTGCTAAGTGTCAAAAGGAGACCACGTGTCCACCTTTAGCTTAGCGGTGTTGATGAGAAGTAATTCAACCACCATGTAGTGTGTTTATAGCATTACGGTACATCTAATTCTGTCGGGTTGCATTTACGCAAAAAGTGTTAGTAGAGATTATCCTGCTGAACAAACTGTGTTAGATCTCTATTTGCCACAGATCTTATTTTCTGCAATATTATAAAATCCATATCCATAACTAAATGTGTTTTAGTCCAGGGAAGCCCTTGCAATGCACCACTCTGTTGCAATACCACATTAGTAATTGGCTAAGGTCAGAGAGTTTACCTTTTACTTGTGACAGGTCCAACGTTCGTCTTTATGCAGCTGACTTTGCGGATCTGAACCCCCATGGCACAGGTGAGAGTCCCGTTCAGGAAGCTGGTTCCATTGAGGTCCATGGGGGAATCCTCAATACAGGGTCCCCACGCTGACGCCTCCCAATACAGCATCATACAAGGGTGGTCGTTGCAGACCCTCCACTCCTCCAGGGCTGGAGCTGCAGGACACCCCCTCCCCTCTGGGCACCGGAACACAGGACACAACCACAGAGTCACAGACATGAACACTAATGAGTGACTCTATAACTGCTGAGTATTTTAAGATTTTCCTGTGTTTACAAACAAGCTGCAACTGCTCATGCCCTTCTAAAAAAGCAGGATCATTATGCAGATTGCATGTGATTGGTACTGAATATAAAACACATTTCTTCTAAAGTAACAGGCTGCAGTTAGCAGCTGGAAGTCAAATGCAAATATTATCATTGACCGCTGGCTGCACAGCTACAAAACAAATGTTTGTCCGGGTTAGCTGAGCAGACACTTTACAAGTTACAACAAGTTTGTATAACAAATGAAAAGTGACAGTAAGGTTACTGTAACAGAATGAACAGGCAAATGCAAACACTTCCCACAATCCCACTGCTTTTTCTAGCCCCTGCTACTTGTATCCTGATCCATATATCTAGTTACGTTTCTAGTTTAGTCTAGTTTGAAAACATACTATACTGTTCTGTATTTAAACTCAAAATGGCTGTTCGATTGGCTTACACAGCAAAGTATCACCACAGTGAGACATTATAATCACCTCCTAACTAAGTGACTCATACCTTCTCCATTTGTAGAAAGGTGACATCGCCAGTTCAATAGGATCATGCTGAGGTGAACGCTCACATGTAGTGTATAGAAGTAACACATGTGCAAATATGTGGTAATTGAGCAGTCCTTTACTGTGGAAATAAGTCATTTGTAATTTAATGTGTTTGAAAATGTTTACTTTTTGCTTTATTTCACAGGTTTTTAACTCCTAATGTGTCATTTCAGAACTCACCCTTCTTTTTAATGTGTACGTATTGGGCGGAATAAAGTATTGTTTTATGATCAACTGATCACATCATCCAAAGGATTAACATATTGACGTGTCACATACACATTCATGTAAATGTGAGCACAAAGACCACAAGTACACATTGGGTGGGGGGTATTTATTAACAATATACTTGGGACCACTTTGGTTGGGACCTGTCCAATCTACATAGAGTTGAAACAAGGGACAGTTCTCTAGGAGTAGCATCAGAGGTGTCATCTGCAGAGGAGTAAGTGCACTAAAGTGAACTGTGACTCACAGAAGGGGCGAGGATGACTTTGTCACTGAACCAACTGCCCCCTCCAGTCTGTTTCCTATCCAGCAGCTCTTCTACACTGACACGCAACATGCAGGCATACTAACCAAATTACAGCAAACATTCACACAAACACACACATGCCTCCGCCAGCAAGCAGATAGCCAGCAACATGCTATTAAACAACCCAGTGTGAAACACGGATTAAGCTGCAAGATTCTTTCATCAGCTGCTCCTGCAGATAGTTACAGGGTTCGGTTACAGGGATTAATGGGTAGCAGCTAGCTGCAAAGATGCCAACGTTTGAAGTACAAAAAAAATACCGGCCAGAGAAAGACCCTGGGATAATGGATGGTCAACTCAAATGTTTTTAGGATGAAAAATGTCTAAATCGACAGAAATAAAAGCCCAAATAATCCCACTGTGTTGGTGAAGCACTCTTTGGCTCAATTCACTTTTAGTTTTTGTTTGCCAAGTTGAACTTTAGGTTTCTTAGTTTTGACTCCTCCAAGTGGCAATTTATCATGGATCCTGCAATCTATTATCTGTACCACAGATGGTAATAAACAGAGTATGCCCCTGATTTAGCATTGCACTCCTGCCTAAATCTGCAGCCTACGTTAACCATAATGCAACATGACCACAGGCAGTTCAGTTGGAGATGTAACCTACAATTACATCATTAACTGCAATTTATTAGTATTACTTCCCATGAATTGTAGGCCGCTGTATTTTAGAGTTAGCGTCCCATTTGCGATATCTGCTGTCAATTATGCGAGTTCGACTCCCAGGCCTCCTCCCCCTTACACCCTTATAACTCTAATTAAGACGTTCTTTGGCTTGAAAAATATCTTTAAAAAAAGAAAATGATGTGAATAATTGATGGGGCTCCCCTTAAGTAATAAACCTGTTTTGTCAACCAAGTTGTGCTCAAATATCCTGTTTAATCTTCCATGAGCAGTATAACTGTAGTGTAGATATTAAATGTAACTGAGAATTACTAAACGGCATGTAAAAATGTGTTCCTCTCCCACCTAAAGTCTAGTATTTTTCCGGTGGAAAAGGGTTTGAAAGAAACTGTGGAGAAGTTGCAGTACCGTTCCCTGGGATGGCAAGCACAGTGCGAGTGCGGCTCTGTCGACCCTCGGCTGACTTGGTGGCACAGCTGTGTGAGCAGGGTAACCAGGACGACCAGGGGCCAACCACACAGTCTGCAGGACAGGCCACGTCGCAGGACACTGCTGGTTGGGGGTGGTCGTCTACACAGTGAGCAACGGGCACATCCTCCCCTGAGGAAGACAGATAGATGAAATTGAGATGGGTTCCATATAATTCATGATTAGACCAGTTACACTACATGCATCTTGGCCTTATCAGACAGCAATCAGAAAAGGCTTCACATCCTGATTCAGGTAAAGGATGCAAGGTTATATCAAAACCACAGAAAAAATGTAACATTATAACAGATGTAAAAGGCTAGGTCAAAATCTACATAACAGTTGCCTAAAATACATATGTAAACTGAGTTGCAAAGATGAATCGATTGGTTGTTAATTCCTTAATTATCATCAGCTATAATAATCAGTTTGAGTTCATTTTCAAGGAAAAGACTACAAATTATCTGATTCCAGCTTCTTAAATGTGAATTTTGTCTTGTTTCTGTAAACTGAAAATATTTGACAAAGGATATTCAAGTATGTCTTCTTGAGCTTGGCTGTCTGACATTTCAGAAACCCAGCAATTAATCAAATAATCAGGAAGCAAATCAAATTAAACTGATGTCAATGTAAGCCCTACATATGAAAAAACTATGGACAAATGGATTGTGAACAAAATACACAAAACAGCTTGAGAGAGGAGGTCGATTTTATTCTTAACACCTTGAAAAATATAGTGTAAATGGAGTTCACACAGAGTACCACTTCTCTGACATGTTCTGCTTGTCAAGGGTTTCAGTTGATTACCATTTTCTGTCAGGGTATAGACGAATGTGAAGAGAGAGGTGTGCAGTCGTGGCATGGAAATAGATGATGATGGGATCTCATTGTTGATACTGTAGCAATGTTGATGCCAGGCGTGAACATAATCAGGCTTAATCTAAATACAATCTAAATATGAAAACATGATAATGCAGGTGTGTAAGAGGCTTAGGTGGTTGTTATTAGTAACAAGTGTAAGACTCAGATATTACTATTTGTGGTGGTGATAATGAGTTTTTCTTCTATTTTGCAAGGGTTTGCGATGTACAAAAACCTTTTAGAATTTTAAAAAGAAACACATTTCGTTTCATTCACATCAAACTAAGGCAGGAATCCTTTTTGAGCGTTAGGAAAATTGTGTCAAACTAAAATAGAACTTCATTTTGTTTAAAGAAAATTATCAGGCCATCCAATTGGTATTCTGAGCTAGTTCTAAAAGCTATCCTTCAGCTTTCATCTTGCATTCATGCTATTAAATATTTATCACAGCTTCCAGGATTGAAACAGCTACAGAAATGACAGGGCATTTTCTCCTTACTGTACTGCCGTGATAATGACTCTCTCAGTGTCTAATTAAACACTGAAATTAGATATTCCCACATTAATTCCCTTGGTAAAAAACAAAAACATCCCTTGTATTTTTGTCCGACTTGAACATATTTCTAGACCGTCTCTCTCTGCCCAACAGAGAATCAGATCAATTTCAGAAGCATGGATGCCATCCTAATGTCAAAACAATGCCAGCAGCAGCAGAAGCATTGTTTTTGTGCTTCTACACTGCAGTATCATTAACTTGGATGAACTGTGCCACTACATCATGCTATATGGTTTAACAATAACAACCCCAGGGCAGATTTGTCATCAATTTCTCTTTTTTCTTTCTTCTCTGAGCGAGTACCCTTGATGCAGAGGAGGGCAGTGGAGAGAGCAAACGCTGGTGTCGCCTCATCAGACAGATGGGAAATACTCCCTTGGGGAGTTTGAAAACCTTTCACTCATGAAGTTAAAGCGTCAGAGACGTCCAGCCATCAAAGTAACTGGTGTGTATACAGCCAGAGATGTTAGTCTGCTTGAAGATGTGGGGAAGTCCCAAAAGGATACTGTGTGGGAAGCATTAGTCCTTTTGTAAGTAAGTAGACATAAGAATAACAACAGAAGAGCTGATGCATTTTGTGGAAGTGAGACTTTTTCAGAAGTACACGATGGAGTAAGTATTATAAAGTACAATAATACATTACATGGAACATTTCCGGAAGTGAATAATCTTTATAATTATACATCTCCAACTACACCAGCTGAGGCAGCTGCACTTGAATATGAATTTGACTGATACTTTACATAATTATTTTGAGCTGGAAGTGAGATTTTTAGCTGTGGCAAATCTATTGTCTCTGCTCAGCATGGCTCCCACCAGGTTATTATTTCAGGTGGATAAAGCATGGACCCCTGAATGTGAGCATAAAAGAGAGTAATAGGAATTGCCAATTTGAAAATGTAATCTTAAATGAAACCTTTATCAAGGAATGCTTGAAGAATATTTCCAAGTGTACGCTAAGAACAGAGATGTCGAAACGATTATTTTCAGGCAGGATATCCAAAAATAATCATAATTGAAGCCTTACTTTACCATTTATGTAACTCTGACAATAATTGTTTGCTGCAAATTCATACCATACAAATACATATAGCACAGTATTATATAATGAATTGTCAAATCAATGCGGCTCAAAAATACTGGTTCTAAAAAAATACATCAAAATAATATATTAAGAAAAAGCATCTGAGGGTAACATAAGCTCTCAAGTAACACGTTTCATAATTCAGGTCATAGCAGAAACAAACAAAAGAGACAAACATAAACACTTTATTTAAAGCACAATGACATGTTTGTGCATTGGACAATGGCATATCCAAGGCTACTCAATGTGTGCTTTTTACATGTGAAATCATTCAGGAAACATAGACTCCTATTTGTTTCAAAGCTATGAGAAACAAACGATTCCTATAGCCACTATTCCCTGAATGAGCTGCAAATTAAATGTCCATTTTAATTGTTTTTAATTAATACTCTGCATACAGAACAAAACACGATGGGTTAGTTCTCTTTCTCCCATTTGCAAACATACGGTAGCAGTTGTTAAGCCAAATAGCCGCTACAATACTGTTAAATGAATGTATTGTTTCAGCAAAACGCATTGCCAGAAGAAGAGCAGAAGGCAGCCAGAGCCTCACACAATAGTGCACAAAGGGGTGTGCAAGAATACAAACCCTATGTTCAGCTAAGCCTCCTTACTGAGGCAAAATTATAGGAAGCTATTTTGACACACTGTATGTATAATAATACTTTTGGTGTTCCATAAACAAATGTGCAGAAGAATATGCAACGCTGTTATGTCATGCGAAAATATGTCAGGTTTCCGTATGCTCTAGGCTGTTTTTAAGGAATTATTTAGATGTATTATTGCCAACAGTGGAAAAATGAGTAATTATTAAACAAATGTTCTGCTTGAGAGTCACAAAGGACTAATGAATATGTTAGCAAACAAAACTAACAAACGACTTGCCTGGAAACAGTGCCTGAAGAAAAATGGAATGAAAACATGACTCCTTATACACAACTGGTGTATTTGTGTGTGTGTGAGACTACATGTGTGTGGGGGGGGGAGGACTCTGCAAATAGATGGCTGCCCCAGGGGTCCTTTTGCATTATTAATACTGGGATCTGTAGTTGGGGCTCTTACTCAGATATAATACTGCATGCAATTTCAACATGATTCCCATTCTGCTCGCCCACCTACCAATTAATCTTCATCATTGTTAATATTCAGGTAGATGTAAAAAACATTCTCGCCTTTGCTTAAAAGTTCATAATCACATCACTTTTTAAGACAAAGCTGGCAGTGAAATAGGGAAATTGTAGAAAATGACTCTGACATCAAAGTAGCCTGGGTCACTAATTTATGTTTTCGCCTGTCAATCATATAAGTTCAGTCTCACAGCAAAGTTTAGTGCTGCTTTCCTACAGTATATTCCTCGAATAATATTGACCAGTTGAGGCTGATGGTTACCATTCAGTGCTGCTGGGATGTTGGGTTTACAAATGTCAGAGCCTCAGTATGTTTGGGAAGATTGGCCAACATTCATGTATGTCAGCTGTCAGTCACAGGTGCACCCAATATGTTGGAGTCAGCATGCCCCGTGGTGTGTGCTTAGTGCTGGGAAATGGGACAGGCTTCTACTGTTGGCTGTGCAGAGTGGGAGCTGTGGGAGTTGTCAAAACAACTTCACCAAGCCTGAGGGCAGAAAATGCATCGGGTCGGGCGAACACAGCACTTTTTCTTTCTTTCTTTGACGTAGTTTACAGCCCAATAACGTTAAGGGAATACAAAAAGCGCCCATTAGCCTCTGTGTGAGATGCCATATTATTTGATGGCAGTTTGCAGCAATCGTCAAAGACAGCATGAGAGGCAACTCCCTAGCCACTTAGCTAATATGAGAATAAGGGTGATAATTGTGTTTTTCTTAACATGAGTGTTCAATAACCTGCCTGTGTAAAAAGACAAATCAAATGCTAATGTGCACATGCAGCTTCATTTGACTCATTGAAAAGTATGTATTCACAAGAATATTGCAAGGTTTATGCAAAATATATTGAAATAATTTGGAAAATGCAATTGCAGTGAAATAGAAAAAGCAACTAAGCTACGAAAAATAACAAAAGAAGGATATTAAAAGCCTTATAATTAGAACAAAAGTACAATCCCTCATTGTATTAATATAATAACAGTCTCATTTAATGAGAGCCGAAAGATCTGAAAGAGTAAATAACACAATTTCATCAATACCTGAGGGGCTTTAGGAATTACCTCATGTATTTCCTGAGCAATAAAAGCCAGGCTGTGAGTGATAGAGGATATTTTCTGATTGCTTGAGCAGCCATAGATAATATTTTAAACCCCATCACATAAACTTTGTCGGGAAAGTGCCGTCTCTCCCCCTTCGAAGGCATACACTTTCCCTGACAGCTTCAAAAGTTGTTTTTTAAGATTTGAAATGCAGAGTAGTTTTATGCTGAGAAACTGGAAAATAAATGCTCACTCAATCAAGGAGTAAAGTGGAGGAAACACTCAATATCTCTTTGGCGCCTCTCTTTTCATTGAAGTTCACAGGCTTAAACGGTTCCTGCCCATTCCACTTTGGTGTAAATAAATATATGTTCACATCTACAAATTATTTTCACAGCTAACCATTTGTTTTTCTTTGGAATATCTTCATGAAATATCTAACAAATGCGGCTGCCCACTGGGAGCATTGTGAACCCCATGGTCCAAGTGACTCAATACACGCTGAACCATTGAAAAAGGTCAGCAGTTTTTATGTTCAGGGCATAAAAGCGTGGTCCTAATGGGGCACCTTCTAAAGGACGGCGAACAATTGTTGTCAGCCAAGAAAAGCCTGACCTTTCCACATGCGCCGGCCCTCAGCAATTCATGAGAAGAACTGAGTGCATTTATATTTATTGCAGGCGAAAATGTACAACAAAGTGCCTGGTTAAGGATTCTAACATTCAGAATTCACCATTTCACATTGTGTTTGGTGGGGGGGACAGCCAATAGGCGCTTTCACACCGCAGTACTTTTCCCACAAAGGTTCATCAGAACTTAGTTCATGAGAACTCTTTAGTCCTCATGAACTAAGTACAGATCGCGTTCACACCGGAATAAGTCCCTGGGGGAGGATTAGGCAAATGAAGCCGCTGATGTCACTTCTTCTTCTTCTGCTTTGGGCTTACTGGCAGGCCGCAAACAACTTCACTGCATATACTGCCACCCGAAGTCCCCGGAGTTGGGGACTGGCTTCAGTAGAAGCTGCTAGGACTCCCAGCAGCTTCTACTGAAGCCTTCCGAGTAAATCGCCAGAACGCCTGATTAACACATTTTTGGTGTGAACCAGTCTATGGTGTGAACGCAACATTTCGGAACTATATCGGAACTAAAGTGGGAAAAGTACTGCGGTGTGAACACACCTAAGGTGAGTCCCATCATTTAAGACAATTAGCTTTATTTATAGAGCAATTAAAAACAACTACAACTCATCTAAAAGGAAGTGGAAGACATAGTAGAACACAGTGAGCAAGCACAATGAAATAAAAAGCATACATTAAAGGCCATGTTAAAACACTTTGACTTTAAATCTAATAAATATTCAGCCACTCTTGACCACACAATTACTCCAGTGGTTACAATCTAAAACTCCACACGCTGGATGAATGGAGCATAAAGCAGACTTCACGTGAATAAGAGAACAAGCTGTGGCTGAAGATGCGGGACACAGAGCGACTGACTTATTTTGAGATTTCCTCTGAGAGACAGGGCAAGCCTACATGAGCTGGATTGCAAACAGGTTCTGTTTTCTGTTTATTCTTCCCAGAGAACTTTCCCTTCTGATCCATAAACAGCTCTGAACTCCAGCTGAATCATCTGTGACTCCTCTCAAACATAGCTTCAGACAAAGACAGGCCAGCTGATTTGTTTGTAGGATTAGAAGGCAAGCTGCTTCTATACTAATATGTTGACACGCACACAAATCACAGATGCTTCCTGACATCATATCAGATTATGGTATACAATCCTTTTATCATGGCAGGAACGTCACTTCTTCCTCTCCTGTCTCTCGCTCCTCTCCACCTGTCTCATCTTGTCATCTTTTTCTTTTTAGCATTAGGAAGTGAAATTGATTGAAGCCGAGCAGCCAACAGTGCCTGTGTATGCAGGTACTTTACTCTCCACTGTCAGTCTACACATCTCTGCCGGAGCAGCTCCAGACTCCCACTGCTCTTTCCAAAGAACTGTTTATGGGCTTAAATATGTCTGATAATTATTTGTGCGAACATAAAAATAATTTGTGTGTAAATATGTGATTTGGAAATGTAAAACACCTTCCACAAATGCTTTTAAAAGATTTGCAAACTCACAAATAAATTTGCAAATGTAAAACGGATCTGCAAATACGCTAAATATTTTTACAAATAAAAAAAAAGATCTTTGAATATCTCTTTAACATTTACAACTTTTGATCAGGCATTTGTGAATCCATTTTGTACTTGTCGACCAAAAATGCGCTTGCGGATCTCAAATCTCTGCTCGCGGATCTCACATTTCTGCTTGTGGATCGTCTTTTTACACACACGGAATTTTGAGACATATTTTCCGCCGGTCTCCGCTAAAATCTACTCGTGTCACTCGGTTATTTTCGGAAACCACGTGATGGCCTGCTGATGACGACATTTCCGCATGGTTTTCAAAGTAAGAGCATGATGGTTTGTTTAATACTCTGTTTTTTTATTATAATGAACAGCGGAACGTTAGATGCATTCTTTATCGCCATCACCCTACCCATGTTATAGTGATACAGTATACAGTAAGATGTATATTTTATATATATATATATATAATAAAGGTTGTTTTGTGTTGATATTGGGAATATTTTGTTCTGCAGCTTTAAATAATCTCTGACCTTAAAAGTGTTTTTAGAACCTTGAACCTTTTAGCAGTAGCGAAGCATTTCTGCCTTATTCCAACATTTCAGTATAACAAAGACAAATTGTGCATCATCTCTTGTTGTGGCACGGCTGAAAGGGAGAGCTTTGTGTCGAGTCTGGATGTAGGGACAGATAGCAATTAAAGAGTGCTTTCTCAGAGGTCTACGGATGTTACATGTCAAGCAGAAAACAGAAGAGTGACTAAAGGCGTATTCTATGTTTATAAAATCTTGACCATAATCAGAAGTGCGCACTGAGATAAATTAATAATCATAGCAACTTGTCACAGTCTGATTCATCATTGATTTTAGTAAAGAAAACACTTGGAAAATAGTATACTTGTTAGGCTTTAGTAGGAGTTATGGGCATGGAGATGGTGCATTTTATTTGAAAATAATAAATTGAAACCATTAGCAGTGTCAAATCCTCAACACGAGATCTGCTTCTGGGCAAACATCTTTCCTCATTAAAGTCTTATTCTACTAGAGGAACTGTAAAAACAAACAAGATGCTTCATTTCTACAACAATATGTACTCATCAAATGATACAAAACAGCCATTTCATATTTTAAAATAAACTCAAAGTATAGTGTCTGAGTAGAAATGAAAAGCATGATTTTTTAAATTAAATCTTAAGGATGGAAATAAAACAAGGTAATGACAGTGTTTTGGAATTGTATTGGACTCCTTCAATTGGGGTTTAACAGGATACAGAACCAACTGTAACCAATATTTCAAAGTAAGCGTTTAACTTGCATTACTTAACAATCTAGTCTTGACACCTATGTGACGTTTATGTGAAAATAACTCGCCATGCTTGAAAGGTGAGTCTAATAAACCAATTGAAGAAGCAAAATTAAACAACTTGTCAAAAATCTCTAACAATAAATCCACTACAGATAATTTCATAAGCCTTTGCCTCAAACTCGCCAAAGCCTGAATTCTTGGTTGTCCTGTCAAAACTCATTAGACTCTCCTGTTTGCTAATAAATGTGGACCCTCCGCTGCCTTCCTGATAAACATACACATGATCCATTGTGACAGAATAATAAAACAGAGGCAAAAAAGAGTGCAATTAGGTTTATAATCTATGGAGATGAGCAATTAATGCCTGGTAGGAAGCTCTGATTCTGACTTTTAATCAGGCCAATGTTTTCGGCGCCCATAAACTCGGTGATGGACCCTCATGAATATTGCGGGCCTCGTTAGCGCTGATGTTCCTATCACGCAACGCGGGGATACGTCTGAGCACAATGGATCAAATTATACCTGAGAGTACATGCATGACAGTGTTACTGATAACTTCACGTTCCTTTACCACAGCATTGATGATTTTACTTCTCTAGTCTAAATACTGTTGCAGTCTGTGGTTATCACCCTTTTAAAGTGACAGAAACAAACATGGATCTATAATACTAATAATTTAATCAAAACCGAGGGTGACAAAAATCAATGTAGTCCGTCAGTAGAACAATATTTTGACTATACGAACAAATGGCATATGGCTAAGAGTTGAGCAGATAATATTGATGACCTTTTAATGTGTAGGGAATACTTTTATTTTATGTGGTTTGAAAATTATCTTCACTGCCGGAGAAGGTAAGAGAAGATTGATAACACTTTAATTTCTCTGTTATTTTTATACCAAGTGGTTAGCCTAGGTTGGTTTAGGTTAGCTTAGCGTTGCAAAAGACTGTAAACTAAGGGAAATAGCTAGCTTTAGCTGAAAGAGTGCCACATTAAACTACCATTAAAAAACTATTCAGTGTGAGGGTTTCCATTTTTATGTTACCTATTTCTTTATGATACAAATCGTTATCTTTACCTTCAGCGCTGATACAGGTCACATTCCTGGCTGCAGATCCCGGACCACAGGAGCTGTTATTGGGGACACATCTTTCTTCCTGGTGGACCTTCCACAGGTAGCAGGCGGGATCCTCACAGGGGATGGACTCCACCAAATGAGGGCAGGTCTCCGGAGGACTGCTGGACTCCCACAACACCTCTCTCCTCCTCTGTCTGAAACCTGACAGAGAACAGGAGGGTGAGGGAGGAAGAGAACATGGAAACATTGTCAGAAAAGCAATTGGTATTCCTGTACAAAAAAACAAGGCAACAGTGAGTATTGTCTCATACAAAGAACACAGAGCCCCTTTTAGTGAATCAATAGAAAACAGTATTAGATGTGGACTTTACCTGTCTGTATTATTTAGGTGTTCCATAATGTATACTATAGTCAGCTTCAGCACCTCTTTAAAATAAGCTCTGTGATAACCATGCAAATGTTGAGTAAATTATTAAAACATGAGTGTGAGGGAAGACAGGTTTGAAGACCTTCTTCTTTTGTACCTTGTTAGTCATCTCAAGGCCGCCATCGATTTGTGTTATTTTTTTGTATAAAGCAAAACTGTATGTTTGTTGTACTGTAGCACTTCTTAGACTCAGTTTCAGCATCAGGAGCTGTCCACAGCCTGAATAGGGTGAAACTAAAATCCATTTCCACTTCCTCCACATGCATTATTAAGCAACATATTGAAATTCAAAATACATTTCATGCAGTTTTGCCTTGTATTGATTTTGTAAATGTATGGTAAGTTCATGAAGCTGTTTTAAAAGTTTTGATATACCCAAAAAGAGCATATTGGAAAAGGGCTAGAAATAATTTGGCTTGGCTGGTTGTTGGAAATGTGTGATCTTTCTTATTCCCATCCATTTACTGTGCCAGAGTGTGCCTTTAAAAATAATGTCCTTCACCAGGCATGTGCAATTGACACATTTCTGGTAAAACTGAAAAAGCAACTCATATTAGAGTATATTTAATTGTTTGCCTCTTTTTAAGTTGCTAGGATTCATGCAATATATTCTAATATTAACAACATTTACTTCTGACTTGAAATGACCACATGTAAATTAGTGTGACAGTTTTAACACATTTTGTTCATGTTTTTTTGCTGCAACAGATGCTGTTTGTTTAAAAATGTGTTTAAAAGATTTCAACAGCACATATGTATAACCTTTCCTTATCCCACGTTCAACACAAAAAAACAAACACAAAACATACCTATACTTTTGAATTAAACCTTAAAAACACATTGTATCTTAGTTTTTAATGAAGAAACATAAATACAGAGTACGGATTTCATGGCTTGGATGGACTAATTGAATGACTGAATGGAGAGATCTCCACCTGGATTCTTTTCCCGAGAGAGAAGAGAGGAAATGCGAAGTGAGGGAGATAATGAGCAAACCGGCATGGCTAAGGAGAAGGTGGTTAAAAAAGATACCTGGAAAGTGCAAGTGATTGGGGTCAAGTTACAGTGACTGGCAAGTCGCTCACAATGACACCTGTCGCTCCAATTACTGAGTCTCACTGTCTTTTCACTACTGCTTCCACTGCTTCTGTTTCTAAATGTGGGACTGCCAGCTGAGGCTCCACACTGGCATCTACTGATCGTCTCTGTAGTGGTTAAACAACGGAATGTCCATCATAACAGCCCATTTCTAAAGGGCTCGCAAAAGAGATAGGAAAAATATGTTAGTGTCCCAAAACGATGGGAGGTAAAAAAAGATAAATGCTTTTTTTTAAGCTGCTTTGAAAAAGGTTTGCATTTTCTCAAGATAGATCACGAGTGGAAAAAGGATTCCTCCTTGTGCCGGTACAAAAAGAGTCCTTTTTTCAAAATGTTAAGTTAAAAAATAAAAGTTGGAAAGTGTACTAGCTTTGTGTTGAAAGACAGAAATTAGCCTTTGCAAAGACTTGAGTCTTAGAAATGGTGCAGTTTGTAGTTATATGGAAAAACATAAAGGACATTTCAAGGTTTCTATGGAAAGTCAAAGCAACGTTAGGAAAACAATTCAGGTAGACTAGGGAAAGTCTAAACAAAGGCCTCTACAGTAGATCAAAGTTACATGTGCACATTTCGATAAACTAATAGATTAAATGATGATAATTAAAAAAAACTGTAAACTGATGCTGAAGCTGAAAACTGGTTGAATATAGCATACTATGCATCAGTGCATCTGACTTTTGCTAGTTCCTGAAACTTTCATTTTCCTCTAAACAGACACAGACTACAAACCTTCAAAAATAAGTACTTAATTAGCTTAATCGAACATAACACAAAACAATGGAACAGCTGTTAGCCCATTATACTCAAACATGTTCCACAATCAAGCCGGAGACGAGGGAGGCAATTCAAATGTATTTATACTGCTTTGCTGAATTATGTTGTTGGGTCTTTAACAGAGCTCCTGTAAAGTGACCTGACATGCATGGCATAAGTTGCAACAACGATTTTTAGTGTTGTCGCTAAATAGTTTTCATTGTGTGAACTAAACATTAGAAGGCTAGCATTGACATCTCTTATTGGACCTGGGTAAAGTCTATCCCCCTCTGTGTTTGTCTAATAAAAGGTGCCAATGATTTTTACAGTTTCCCCTGAGGGAGCTGGCAGTGACAAATCAGGTGCAGCAGCTAGTGGTATGACTTTCTCTGCTTTCTTCCCAGACTTGTTGTGCCAAAAATACTTATTTACTTAACTGTCAATTAACTTCTACTTCAGTTGCACAGCACCTTAGTCTAGTAGGGCTTCAGTAAATACGAATAAGGGGATTCAAAATAGAAATAACTGCAGATTTTGCACATTTTTAACAACATACTTTATGTTTAGTTTACTGTTATATTTTGTTATGCAGTTTCTAGGCAGGATTGACTTCAGATCATGTGTCCATCATGACAATGTCAGTGAGATCTTAAAGGGGAGTTCATGTTAAATTGCCCTAAATATAGATCAAATTTACATTTACAATTCCTTTCTTGGCTAAAAAAGCTGGATTGTTCATGAAATACATAGTTCTTAGTGAAAAAATGACTTCCCGAGTGGACACCTCATGCTCTAATCTAATGTATCCATCACCAACTAAGCTTCAGTCTTTGTTGATGAATAATGATTGTATAAAATGTCTTCTCTATGCTGCAGCAGCTCACCCAGTATATATCTATATCACTTGAGCAGCAGCAGATTTTTTTTTTGTTGAGGAATGCTGATTTCACCACAGCTCCGACACATGGCAGAAAGGTCCCACATTATTTCCCTCTACCGATGGATCTGTCTGACACCGGGATGCCCACTGTGCAAATTACCATCTACTGGTGTGAGTCCGATCCGGGCGCTGCTGCTCTCTCAGAGCAAAGAGTGTGTGTATTGATTGCAGTATTGCCCAGAGCATTTATTGCTGCTCAGATATAAACCGCAAAAAATAGTTTGGTGTGGGAATGCCCCTTTGGATTTTAATAATTGAAACCTTTCATGGTCATGCTTAACTTGAGGGAAGCAATGCCCATCCAGCGACTTTCAGCATACTTTTATTCAGAAATGCTCTGACTTCTAGAAGAGGCATTAATACAATTCTCTTCAATTTCCCGTGCTCAATTCATGTTCCCACATAGCAGCAAAATGTGATAGGCCAAGATAAGTTGGAAAAATGTGAAAAGCACAAAAAGCTTCTGCGAGGCAATTTAAATTTGTAATTTTCCGGGGAGCAACGCAGCAGCTGCATAAGCACCTTGGCTGGTCGGCTCTTCTACCTGAACACTGGACTCCCGTGGGTCTGTCGGTTAGAGGCGGATCAGAGTTTATTCTGAAGTTGTGAAACATAAAGGCTGAGTGTACATTCAATAGACGCAAATAATTCCCTTCAGCTCAAGGACTACGGGCGAACGACTTGGATCATAACAACGCCCTACTACTCAATAACTGTTCATTGCTTCGCAGACAACCGAGCTCAGTGCGAGTGATTTTCTATTTGTTTCATACTCCATCGACTGTGGATCTTTATGAATGCCATCAAAAGATGCCGTGCCACAGGAGAGCCCTGTGCGAAACAGCAGATGCTGGTTTTTCCACTCTTGGAAATATATTAATGACACTTTCTGCGAGAGACGCCGGCTCATCCCGTAGAGATCCAGCGTCAGGGTGTGTGGGCACTGACCTGAACAATCCACACTTCAATCGCTCCCCAGGGGGCTTTCATGCACATTTACTCATGGCAGGAGCGAGGTCACGTCGCCCTTTTAGCACAGCGCTAACACACCAACCGCTCCTCAACCCGCTGAAACACACACACTACGCTATGCACACAATGCCTCTCGAAACTAGTCAGATATGACACTCGCTCACCTGTGAAAAAAGACAAGAACATTCTGACAGCACGGGCGCGCCGAATACTTGAGCACACACACAGGCATAGAGGAGGCATCTTATCTGCTGTAGCTCCTCTAACCACTCCTGGGACTGAGAGCTGAAATACAGGTGTGCTCTCTTTCTGTCTTTCTGCAGCGGTACTGTCTTCTTCCAGGGCACGCTTCTTTTCAGCCAGCTTCTTATCAACAAACAATTTACAATTCAAACATTTACTGCCTCTCTCTGCTGCTCTGACAAAATCGCCTTCTCTCTAGCAATACGGTACTTTCTTCTAGTTTCACTGTTGCAATGTATTGTATAGACATTAAAACATGGTGTAACGCTAAAAACATTTAACTATGTTAGTTCAAAGCCCCTTGTTGAGCATATTGAAGGTACTCATCTTGCAATTATTCCCTGCACAGCTGATGGTAAATCTACTATAGTGTCTGCAATAGAGCTCAACTTTAATTCTGTTTTAACTGAGTGCTTATGATTTCACCACTGGCCCATCTGTGCAAATTATCAGTGTCCATTTAAAATCATCTCAGCTTGTTAGCTACAGTAGCTATCTGTCGTTCGGATGGCCTGTGTCCATCCCTCTGTCCATCCCTCTGTCCGTCCATCTGTCAGACACGATTCGGAGAGAACAGCTAATGGAAAACGGTTGGAAGGCATGATGCATCTTGGAATCCATTTTTGTTGGCGTTTAAAATATTACCGTTTTTTTGTTGGATTGTCACATTATGCTACAGCAGCTATGCTTTTTCCAATGTGCACATGAGCTATCTGATTATAACTGATTTTAGCAGTAATTGGTAAATAATCGTACAAACTGGTAATTGTAGCAGACTTTGTTGGTACTGTAGGAAGTGATATTTGTGAAAACCTAGACTATAATTACTTTCTAAAATAGTATAATAAATTCCCGCCAATAATTATATGGTTTTAGTTACATTTGTTGGTCAGTAGGAGAAGAGGAAAAAATACTGGCCTGATTTTTTTTTTATTCATGAAAGAGAGTTATAAGCCAAGATAGAACCCATTTAAATGTGTAATGGATACAAATCAAGGGGCTGATACACAAACATAGTCTCACTTTTGTTGATATAGGGGGTTGCATTCATGTGCTGGCTGAAAATTCACGAAAAAATACTTACAGACTGGGAAAAGTCACATGAACGCCCCTCAAGCCAGGACAAAAACGTTGTAGCGTTCATGTTTATGACTCATATCCACATTACGACTCAATGCACACATACTCGGGAAGATTTCCCTTATCTGAAAACGGGACCATCTGAGAAGCGCCTGTTTACAGCATGAGCCTTTGCAGAGGCGTGTGCTCACCACTTTAGTAATTCTCTGTTTTAAAACATGTTCCAGATATAATTACTATTTTCTACAGGTGGCTCTGCAAACCTTTCAAAAGCAAACGCTTGTTCTCTCTCATACTCAATTAAGTCCATCATACCTTTCTTCCCCTGTGGTTCTTTGCAGTTGTCATGTAGGCAGGTGCCCCAGGGGGACCACTGGGAGAGCAAGCAGAGGGGCTGGCAGGGGATGGAGCACTGCTGAACGGCCGAGGGGGGGTCTTCACCCGCGCACAGCCTGCCAATCACAGGCCTGGACACTGAACAGGAAGAGGAATACAGAAAAGGAGCAGGATTAAATCAGGATCAGACACAGGCAGGCGTGGAGTGTGTGGTTTTCAGTTATTAAAGCAATCTAAGAAAAGAGCAATACAAACTTCTTTTTTTTGCTAAAACATGCAGTTAATAGATGAATACGGAGGTCTTAAAAGACACATAAGGAACAACAATACTAAAACAAATAACTAAATGGGAAAATAGCCAAACCCAATCATTTATTTCAATCACTGAAAGATGGCACTTCATAAAAAAACTTGAAACTACAATGACTTATTTTGACAATGTGAATGTTTCCATCACATATTTGCATATATATAGAGAGAGAGATATTGAAAAATACGAAGAAGCATCAAAGTCTTCAAATTGAAAACATATGTATGTATGTTAGTTGTCATTTTGAAGATAGGAGAGTATGTATTAGTGAAAGCTACAGTTTCAAATATGGTGCATTATGGTGAGAAGCAGGCTCTATTTAGCAAAGCTTTTTGTGCCGAAGGAAATAAAAGGAGGAAAGAACAGAAGGGAAATTGCTCTTCTTATTCCGTGTCTGGCTCAGGAGAATATTAAATAGAGGACAGTCACCAGCTATGGGAGTAAACAGGGAGATATTAAGGCAATACACGGTATTACCGAGGCACCGATAAGCATGGCTGCTATCATTTGGAGATCAGAGAAATCTCAGCAACCTGTAATGGGCTCTGACATAAGTCGCTCACGCAAAAAAGAGAGGGTACTTTCTGCCTTCCCACAACACTGGGATTTATTCTAATCTAATATTCCATTTTGATGCACCTCCGCATTTCATTGAGAGGCACATTTCCATTTATATGAGAGCCCAAAGAGAAATTCACTAAATGTCCACCGTGCATTTTGTCTTCTTACCAAAGTCATTTACATGGTGTTTGATCTTCTTTGTTAATATTAGATTCTTGCTTAACCACGTTGATAAAGTGAGTTGCACAGATTTGTCTGCTTTGTTCCCTAGATTGAAATGTCTTTTATTTGTCGATTGCATTACTGCAGTAGACACTGAAGCAAATTGTTTAACACGTTATACCAGGAGCCTTCCATATTGCAGGTATGCAGCCACATCTGTTTGCATTAGCTAAAGCTGTGCCGGTCACGTCAAGATAAACATTGCAGTTGACGTATTGATCGTTGTCCCACACATCCATTGGTCCAAAGAGCTGCCTTCATTGATATTCTATTTTCAGCTAACATATTCACTGTCCAAACTTTTCCCCATAATGACAGCCTCGCTGCACATTATCCCGTTTATTACATGGCCAGATACTAAACAAACTAAGGAATCGACTCCCAATATTAATTNTGTGACAACAGAGAGGCGTTATAACATCAGCTCAATGTGGTTGAAAAGGGCAGGAAAGAAACTGACATCTTAAATAGAAATAATAATAGCTGCCGCCCTGACTTGTTAATACTAGGATGGAGTGTGTGGCGCTGTGTGTGTGTGACGATAAAAGAGGATTTCATTTCCAATCCTCCATTTTCATTTTGTCCCCTTCCAAAACTCAAATGGCTTGCTAAAAATGCATTGAAGCAAGCACACCATAGGATAAAAGGGGTGCTGGGAGCTTATTTCCATAAGTGTAATTTTGACAGCAAACTTTATTGTAAAATAAAACAAAAAACAGTATGATCCCTGACAGCAAAAGGGGTATTATTTAAATATGTCTCTAGCTACTGCTTTCTGAAGCATGTGTGTTATGTTTTTTCTTGGTAGGCAGCTGCAATGTTTATTTTGCAGACCAGAAAAAATAAAGAATACTCCTCAGACCTGACGAGGCGGACTTAGTATTTAGGGAAATGTCCACCAATCTGGTCCAAGAAAGGGCCAGTCATTTTTCTCAGCTGCACGTGCGTTACAAAAATACACCAAATGGTTTGCTGAAGAGACTGTGTCAAAGTGAATAAGACACTCAAAGGAAGGCTTCTTATCTTAGCAAGTTAATCTGCCCCACTGCAGAGTCAGAGCGTGAAACGACGGAGAAAGATATGTGAGAACGGCCAGAAATGGCATTTGCTGGTATACAGCTTTATTTTATATTATCATGCTGGAAGAATGGCATAACATAGAAATTGTTTTAATATTGAGTAATTGGATTTGATTGGAAAAGCGACTTTTAAGTTATCTAAATTTTTTCCATTTCACTCAATGAGTATGTCAGTAATTTATTAATAAGTTATTTCGATGTCGGGATGGAAACGTATATCATTCTTCTGGATGAGATTCATTATCCTCATACAAGGATTGTAATTATTGATCACTTTTAGTAACAGCTTAACCTTTATATAAGCATTGCCCACTAGGCCACATTATATTAAATGATTTTTCATCTTTGCAAGAGAACACATTTCAGTGGAGATGTTCTACAAAAAAAATAGCCACTCCAGGTTCTACACATAGCTATACTTTTGGCGGGCCACCCAGACATATTAACGGTTCGACCAAAGTATATTTCCATTTAGTTTTTTTTTTTCAATAATTTTTTTTTTTTCCGTCGTGGACCAACGACGCCATCTGCGATTGATTTACTTGTGGGCAATGATCCCTCGCTCTCGCCCTCCCTGTACCCAGTCCCGGACTGGCCATCGGGTAGGGGACCGGGGGGGTTTCCCGATGGCCTGGCCTGTTAAAGTGGCCTGCCTCACAGAGGGTGACTGGCTGTCCTACATGATGTGGCCTGTCCGACATGGCCTGTCATACAGATCATAAATCAAAGCCCCTTGATTGGTCTCTGTGTGTCACGCAAGCTCGGGATAACTCAGCTCAGGTGAGGTAAAGGACTCTCTGAGTGTTATTAGATAGTTTAACTTAGTCTAAGTTCTCAGTACAGTCTCAAACAGTTTGGTCACCATTTATGTAACACATGATTTCATTTGAGGGTGGAGTGAATAGATAGAGGTAAATATGCAATATACTAATAAAAAGTTAAGTAGGTGGAAAAAGGCAAGATAAACTTTTAAAACTTGTTGAGGGCTAAAATACAGTCTTTGCTGCTGCCTCAAAGAGGAGCAGGAGGAAAGGAGGGAGACAGGAGAGGCTGATTCAAGGAGCACAGACACAATCGCAACTATAAATGAACCAAAAATAAATAAATAAACAAAGTTTCAGTGTTTTTTTCATTATGTGGAATGGGATGTTATTGGGTTAATTGGCCATGATTTTTATGATTATTGAAATGTATACGTTATGTTCATATAGGTGTTCCCATAGATCTAGCTCTTTATTTTATCCCCTCAAATGCACCAGATTTGATGCATGTAACTCCAAAATAATTGAAAGAATCTTACCGGAGGAGCATGCCCTCGGACCCCCCAGAGGAATTTTGGAGGTCCACCCCACTTAAAATCACATGGATAGGTCCTAAATACATTTACCTATTTTTTTTAAATAGTAACCATGTCCATATGTTTATTTGGTGGGTAGTACATTTAAAACTATAGGGCATCACTATGAGGCCCTGCCTGTACCTGTTTCGCTCTGCCCATGGCGTGAAAGGTCTGCTAACAAGCGACCAGTGAAAGGTTAATTGTTAATGTTGTTGCACGTCACCAGCACGCCACCACCTCAACCACCCCCCCGCCGCCACCCCGCCCCCCCCCCATGTATATTTCAGATCTGTGGGAAACACTGCCACTGCATGATTGCATCACATCTCTTAAACCACCCAGATGTATACGTCAATTGTACCAGATGTCCCCCATAGCTCTATTTCAGATGTAAATATAGCTAAAAAACATCGAAAGGATAAAAAGATAAGACATTTTTGATGAAATGTAAAAACTTAAATGCATCTGTAATTAAAGAAACTAAATTAATTGGCAAGTTTGGAAGACAGAGGGATCATCAGATAATGTTTACACACTTTTGCATTCATTTAAATTACAACCAAGTAAATGAGTTTAATTTTAGAAGCATTGTCTCTCCATCAAAACATGAAACGAATCATCCATAACATCTCAGTTAATTAAGTGCTTTCAAAGAAATGAAGCACATCTAGACGTTTTAATTACAGAATTTGAGTCACATGCAAAACAAACAGACAGTCGTGCAATTAGTCAGCTGTACAGTGAATTTAATGAGCAAATACTTTTTCTTTTTGGTTTGAACAGCAGGGGAAAGGTTTTCAAAGTGACTATAAGGCCAACAAAACACTTTTAGGGAAGGTAATGTACCAGAAATACACCTCCTTAGTAGTAAAATAAGTAGAAATCCATAAGGTCAATGGCAAAAGACACTTTACAAGTTATACCTGTTAACATACATTTATGAACTTGGCCGTGCTTATCAAGAATGTGTTTTAGAATTGTAGGACTCAAAGCATTCATACATTAGAACGGGACATTCAAATAAGCTGGAGTTGCATCAGCACAGCATGAGGTCAGACTGAAATCTATGCATACACATGGAATCGACATCTCCGACCAGGGCGGCCCTCCGATGTATAAATCCTTCACAGCGCCCTGACTTACAACTCACTATTCAAAGGCTCTTTCATCGAACAACTCTTGCTGCTAATGCCATTGAGACAAGACATAATCAGTTAAAGCTAGCTAAACAACGCCTGCCATAATTGTACTGTGTTCAATAGCATTGTGATTCACAGACTCGTAAAACTGACTCTCTGATCTGATGCCAATGATCCATGAATTATATTTTGAATCCTCAAACATTAGTGGAGCTTGGAGGATAATTCTTAGTGCTTTGAGGTGTTTGCAGCCAGATAAATGGCTAAGCTTTTGCTGGATCTGTCTTTCATATGAGCTATAACACCCTTAGCTCAAGGAGCAAGCAAACACAGATGATGAACTCAAAAACACACACCTAAAAAGGTTGAATGCTGTAGGAGATAATCATAGGTGCCCTGCGGAAGTGACATGGATAGTACAAAATGAAAACCTATAGTCTGAATTCAAAAGACGGCTTTCAGCCATGGTTATACGTATAAATGTTCCTGAAAGACCTCAAGAAACTTTATCTTAAAGGTCTCCTATCATGCTATTTGTATCTCTCAGATATATAAAAACATGTCAATGAGGTGTTTTGCTCAAAATACCAAACAGATGATGCATTTTAGACACCCCTCATCTCCCTCTATTCCAGCCCTTTTAGAGAAATGCTGATTTTGGGTCCTTAGGAAAAGAGAGAGGGTTTTGTTTTCTGACACTTTGTGAGTTCCCTTACACACCAGAGACACATATTTATGTATAAAAGACATACAAAAGTGCATTTTGCATGATAGGTCCCCTTTAACATCATAATTTAAATGTATGCAACCATTTCCAATTGTAAATTATGTAGTTGGAGTTTCAATCCTCCTGGACATTATTTCTCACATGACTTCCAGTCCAATTTCTAACATATGCACCTAGTTTAAAGTTAATTTGATAAATGTACGAATGTAATGAATGATATGTTTATTTAAAGAAATTAAATTTATATGATTTAAATATTTACACAAAGAAAAAAGATCGAGCTGATGACGATGTGTTTTGACTGTGCGAGGGGTTAGGCTTGGAGGTAAATAAAAGGATGAAAGAAACGTTACCACATTTGGGTTCATTTCACAAGATGTCAAAGTAGCAAAGAATCAGAACCTATGTCTGTCTGTATAACACAGTAGTTCGCAATAGATGCACAATGAACTGCATTGCAATACCACTATGTATATAACAACAATTACATTTGTTTGGAAAAATACTTGAAGGTTATGACTTGCTTTAAAACGAACCGGATTGAAATAAAGGCTTGAAAATGTAGCTCTGTAGAAAGAAAATGATTGACTGACATGTAAAACCTCCATCAGCCTGATAGCGGCCTCACCCCAGAGAGGAGATGAATTTATTCTAGGTGTATGTGTATAGATTCTGACAGGGGCTGTGCATCAGCAGCGCGCTCTGTCTGACCTTCCCTGCTGCTGAGCCCATTACGCTTCAATTAACGACAGCGGCCTGCTGCGACCAGAAGGAACAGCTGCTGGGCCCACATGGTGGTAATTCAATGAGAGTCCCAGACAGGGGGACACAAAACTTGATCCACCAATCAGACGTACCTATGCACAAGTGGATACAAATTTACTGTGCTGTATTGAGCTTTAAGACGGAGGAGTGAGAAGCGTGACCTGGACGCCATGAGGCCCTCACAGTATGCTAGGGATAGTCAGAAATATTGCTGAGCTTCACCATATGGGTAATTTGATTTCGCATGAAACAAATCTGATTAGGGGCCATGCTCTCAGCTAATAGTTCCTCAAAGTTCATGTTAAAGCACTGCAGAGATTCTTTCAGATTGAGTTGAGTTGGTGATTATGGTTTTGTTGGGCCTTCTGCTACATTGTTTTATTTTAACCTTATAAGAAGCGTTTCAAAATTGATATTATTCCATGTTTTCCATTTCAAATGATTAACGAATATATTTGTGCAATATCAGTTATACTGTATTCTGAAAAGAGTGGAAAATTAGAGATTGAAAATCCATAATGAAGCCAATTACTTGATTTAAATAGCTATCATAAAAAACATGCATTTAGCACACAAAGCTTTTTACACGAGCAACTTGTAGCACAAAAAGTCACCTTGAAACTTTGTGCTTATGATGCAAAGCAACAACCAAATCCTGACAATGCAATTAACATGAAAAATGTGAAACAATTAGTTTGTGTGAAGACAGTGTTTCCCCAAAGCCCCTAACAATGACCACACCTTATCTGTTACTTCACCAGAAGTCTTGGTGAGTGTAATTACACCGGGGCCCGTCAGCCTGGGACACTGCTGCGGGCCTGATTGGATCTCTCCTTGACTTGACCTCTTCGACCCAGGGTGACTGAAACAACTCTCTACATCTCGACAAGGAACAATGCATTAGTTAATCAACTGATAAAAGCTACAGATAAAAGTGTCCTGATCCCATTAGAGCTAGAAATAACTCTCCACCCTCGGCTGGCAGTTTTACTATTGCAAAGGATGTACTGTGGCATTGTATAGGGCCAGTATCTTTCACTGTGGGCCCTAAATGAGAAACTTTCTTAAAGTGGAGTCAGCAGAACGCAGACGGATGCAGAAATGAAACTTTCTTCATCTTATCAGTGTTGTCCTATAGGTCACCCGAGAGCCATAGTTGTATTTGTACACAAAGATAAAATGGACGGACTTATTTTCTACATGTGGAAAATTAATCCTGAGCTAACTTCATTTGTACTTCTTTGTCCCTAGATATACACATTTTATCAGAGCCACAACACACTAGATAAGGTGCTGTTTGCACATTTAAATGGAAAAGATTACAGACTCACTTATCCCCAGTGCATACACACAGAGCTTTAAATAGCTGCTGTTTGATGAAAAGCTAAGACAAAAAACAAGGTGATTGAAATGTTGTTAACTATGCTGATGATTCATTTTCATTTGTACTTTACATGTTACCTTAACTAATTAAAGTAATTCAACCTGGCTTTAACCCCTGCAAATTCAAAAAGCTTTAGGGAATGAAAGAGTTAGTGTGTAGTGTAGAGGTGCCATCATTCTTGTACAAAGACATGATATACAGTGTAGTTGTAATTTTCTTATCGAGTTAATGTTTGAAGAAAAAGAGGGTCGAACTTCGAAATAGCGGTAACAGCCATGAGAATATGTTGACACAGAGAGAAAGAGAGTGTTAGGTTAAATAAAATGGCACCAAAGAAGTGAAAAAACACACCTGCCATTGCCATTGTGAATATTTCTGTCATAAGAATGACTGAGTGTAACTTCCAAGAAGGTATGAAACTAAGAAACAATTGCTTTCAGGTTCATAGCATCACACCGTCGTTATATGGGGACTTGTTAGAAAGATACAGGTGAATGCTCTCTGGAGGAATTTAGCAGCATGTGAATCATGTGTCTCACAAAAGTCTACAGTGCGGGTGGGGACTGTCTTTGTCTCTTTGAATCCCATAATCTACTCAGACCTTCGGTGGCAGAGCGTTGCGAAAGTTACTTCACAACTGTCACATTTGAATAAACGAATCTGAAACAGGAAATGCAGTCCTGGATCAACAATCACCAACCAAAAACTGCTGTACTGAATAATGCATTCCTCATAACAATAGTGCGCGGCAAACACATGGGAGATAGAGTAGAGGAGGGCACTGCCTGCTTTGAAATACATGGTCAATGAACATTTGACAAGTAACACTCAAGTCTCAAAAGTAATTAATAGGGTATAAAAGAGGACATTGAAGTGATTTTTTAATCTGTAATAAGACAGACAATTTGGAGCCCTGTCTACAAAATGCCCTCTGTCTCCAGCATGGCCCTGGTGGAAGTGAACAACAAGGGATCAGCAGACACTGGGCTCAAAAGAAATCTAAGGACAAAAGGTGCCAGGCAAACCTATGCCTGTAACCTTTAAAATTGATTCTAAAAGCAAAACCAAACCAGTAAAAACGAGTGAAAAAATTGCAAACGCACTAAAACTTTCTCCATTTTGTGAGTTGCAGCTAAGCCTTCTAAAACCTGCAGGCGGTCAATTGATCTCTGGAACAGGCCCAAGAATAAAGAACTACTGTATCTTAATCGGGCGGAGAAAGAGGCATGATTAAAGATTTGTGCATCTTGGAATTAAACAAGTTATCCTATCTTTGCGAAATAAGTGATCCTATCTTTATTGTGTTGCTATAATGTCCACTGAAAATGGCATGAGGTTCGATAAAAAAATCTACCCAAGGTTTCTAGCATTATGTTCTACGAAACTAGTGAAATACATCATGGTTGCAAGTAATTTTATTTATCAGTATAAGAATAACAGTGATAACTAATTAATTTTAATTACGCTTTGGAATTATATAGGTATATATGGTAGAATAAAAACCAAAAAGGACCAATAATAGAGCCCTGGGGGATCCCATAAGAAAGTGCTTCTTTTGCAAAAAAAACTGTCTTAATATATGTGCCAGACCAAAACATCTTGTAAGAGATTTCTTGATCCAATAGAAGGGATCAGTCCCTTACAATTTCTTTGGCTTCTGTTTTGACATTGCTGGAAGCACCAGATCTGTCAAAATTGCAATTCTATTCTATCATCTTTTCCACTAGCTCATTATCGAGTCCTCACTGAATCAATACATCCATCTTCTCCCGCTTATCCGTGGTCGGGTCGCGGAGGTAGTAGTTCTCATTTGTAACACTCCGTTCGATGTCTCACTATGGGATGCGCCTCATCGCGGAGCAAACAGAAGCATCAATCTCATTACGCCAATCCTGATTGGCTGGTGATCTTGACGTCAGCGTCAGGGAATCTACCCCCTATAAGTAGCTTGCGCTACGCCGCATGCATCATTCAAACACCTCTTCTCGCTTCAGAGCACATCTCTATTGGTAGCCGGACTAGCTCACACAGTCCACAGACGGAACCAAGCTATCCAAGCTAACTTCGGTCGACGGGCGCTCGCCGGCTACTTCTATATATACTTCTGCAAGAAGACTGTTAATACTAACACACCAGTTAGTGTTGCAATCTACCTCGCCGTTTATTTCTTTGGAATTAAAGGTAAGGTTTGGATTTTTTCAAGCTAGCAATACACGTGTTGCTAGTTTGTCTTCCCTCACTACCGACACCACGGTAGCGAGGACGTTTTTTCTTTTTTCTCTCTCACACCAGAGGAGTAGAAGATAAAAAAGGTATTAACACACCAGTTAATATTCTTTGAGAATAAAATTCTACACCGTCGATTTTTTCTCCGGATTAACGACCGGTTGTGATTCTCTTTTCTCAGCAACGCACCTGCTACGAGCGCGTCCTTCCCACGTCGCCATAATGGCGAACAAGATGGACAAGTCTCTCCCTCACACCAGAGGAGCCAGGGAATCGGAGGCTCGGCTCTGCGGCTGCGGGTTGAAGATTTCGGACACAGACGCACACCAGGTCTGCTCGTCCTGCCTCGGGCTGCAACATGCCCAGGAGGCTATCGACAACCCCGGCTCATGCGGGCATTGTGCCCGCTTCACCATCAAGAGCCTCCGCCGACGGCTGGCACACCAAGCTAGCTTGTCGGGACAGGACCCCCTCATGTCCGCTGTTTCGCTGGCCGGCAATCAAGACATGGGGGCGTCCGCCGCGGTGATTGAGCCCCGCGCTGTGTCAGGCTGGGGCTCAATAACAGCAGCAGCGGCTGAACCGGAGCCCCGCGCCGTGTCAGGCTGGGGCCCGGCTCAAGGCGCGGCACAGTCCGACCCCTACGGCGAGGGTACCACTCCAGGTCGGCCCCCGGGGCGGTCGAACCATATCGCACCCCGAGCGAGGAGTGCCGA
>NW_011350954.1:144979-192245 GCF_000735185.1 Notothenia coriiceps | reverse complement strand
CTAGGGCAAACAATTGCAAGTCTCTTCAGTGTGCATGTCACAAAATGATTTAAAAAGAAAAGCCAAATTCTGGAAAAACTACAAAAAATAAGTGAAATTCTGAAAAAAAGGCAACATTTTGAGAAAAAAAGTACAAATTCCGAGAAAAAGTATCATATTTGAGATGCATTGTGGGACATGTAGTTTATGGGCAATGTGCTTCTGTAAAGCGGTATGTAACCGTATAATAAACATATTATATTCTTTGCTCTTGTGGGGCCACATGAAATGAAGTCGCGGGCCGGATTTGGCCCCCGGGCCTTGAGTTTGACACCCCTGCTTTAGATGAAAATAAGGAGCCCCTCCCCACACCCCTCTGAGAGGTATTTGGTTAAAAAGAACTCAATGGTGCTCTAGGAGGAGATTCAGGAGATAAGGTGGGGGGGGTGTTACCTTGGTTGGTGATTGGCTAATGGTTACACAAGCCAAAAACACGTTATGACATCGTCAAGTGGCAAAAATCTGATCAACTCATTTTCAGACAGGTTTTTATAGAAATGGATCGGGACAAAAAGAGAGAGAATATTTGTTCCTGAAACTTTCGGAATCTCTTTCCACAGAGGGGACACATGTTGACATGAAAAAGGGGATTTTACATAATACAGTAGGTCACCGTTAATGAATACTGTGAGTGCACATAACTTCAGCTAGTAGTCGAGGTTGAGCCATGAAATCAGTGTGTAAAATATTGATGGTATTTTATTTATATTGTAATATTCTAAGATACCTAGCAACAACAGGCAAAGGGACTGCACATCAAAATCAGGCTTTACGCTAAATTATGACACATCTACATGCTGAATAAAGATATAAATCAAACGACAATAAAGCAACAGCAAAACTATATATAAAACAAATCAAACGGTGTTACTATAAAAGGAGGCAGTGGAAAAGAAGCTTCACATGAGGGAGATATTGTTAAAAGGAGAGACTAGTCTGATCTGGCTGCAGCCTGAGATGTTGAGGCAGGGAGCCTCAACAGCGACTGAGATATGGTGATTTAAAATAGGCCTGGATAAACGGTTCACTGTGTCATGAGTCAAAACAGAGGTAATGGTTTTGGGGAGATAGCAGGAACCTCCACATGTGTCGCACTCTCCCAGTGAAACTCCCCACTGTCAGGTGAAAAGCAGCAGCTGCCATTAGAGTCCACATGCATTAGAGGAGGCAGAGCGTCCTGCCAACACTCACACAGAGGCTGCCAATGACAGGACCCAGCTTTACACTGGGAACCTGCAACACATCTTCATCATTCAGTTGGAAAGGTTCCTGTAAATGACACCAACGGTTGTTTGGTGGCAATGTTGAAAGAAGTACACAGCTGTAGAAGTATAAATAGATTTAAAGATACTCCAGTACAAGTAAAAGTCCTGAATTGATCAGGTTTCTTAAATAATAGTACAATAATATAGGAGCAAAATGTTTTTAAAGTATCAACAGTTTAAATACTTGGTATGGCTATTTCACATTATTATATGTAAGGGATAATTTGCAGCGAGGCGGTCATTATGGGTAAAAGAACACCCGGCAGGCTGAAGGCCTTGAATGACCAAGACGCTGCACATTATTCCGCTTATTACACGGCCATATACTAAACAAACTAAGGAATCGACTCCCAATATTAATTGAAATGATTTTATTGACTTAAAAATGATCGTATTTCTTCCGCTAAGAAAAAAAAAACTTTCTCTTTCTTGAGCCGCGAAGAAAATCAGTATACAGTTAAATCGATCAAACTTCTTTCTGCAGATGTGAGCGTCCTTAACAACGGTCAATAAGTCCTTGACAGCGGTCTGTCTGTTCTGGATTAAGTAGAAGGTCAATGATAGAAATATAGAGTAGAAAATATCAAGAAGATACTGTAGTGATCTCTACAATAAAACAGTTTAGTGCAGGACGTCCAAAGATATTAATAGGAGGATGTGCAAAACAGACAAACTAATAAGGCTTTATTTAAACATTAAAGAATACTTTAAGGTCTTATTTTGAATAAGAACAACACTTTGGGGGTATCAATAGATACATATTAAGTCTGACAAAGTACTTAACGTCTAATAAATTGCATAGTTTATTCCCTGATTTTGACTCAGGTGTAACTAAAGTCTGCTTTAAGGGTTGTTTATATTTCACATCATTGATCAGAATCTACAAAGTAACTAAAATAAATGTAGTGGAGTAAAAATACCAGGTTAACCTCTGAATTGTAGTGGAGTAGAACAAAGTAGTACAGTACATGTGCTGCTGTAACAACAACATAAAGTATATCTTATCTTATCTTAAGATGATTGATGGCTACTGCCATATTTGCAAAATTCGCCTCTGAAACTTGACAAGTGCATGTTTCAGGCTTATCAATGAACAACAGGAGGGGTCACAGACATAAGACCAGCTGTTAAATAAAGCTCTTCTGACCTTAGCTGTCATGTGGGTATATTAATGCTGCCCATCATGGGCACAAGCCATTTTCACCCATTTATTAATGTTATGTCTTAAATTTGATAACACCAAAGTGTTTCGTATCCCGTATGTACACAGTTTAATACTGGCAACTTCTAATTATGGGAAATACTAAAACGTCTTTTAAAACTACAATTCCCAGTAGAGACGTGCCATAGGAGATGTTGCGAAACACAAGTAGCCAGCATGGGTAGTTCTGGGGGGGGGGGGCTGGACCCGTTCGAGTCCAGTTTTGGATAGTCTGCCGTGGTTTCATTCCATTTCAAAGAGCTGTTTGACGCTCGGCGTAACCTTGACGCACTGCCACTCCAACATCCAATCACAGAGCTTTAGGATTAATTACGGGGTTAGTCAAGCAAAGCGGATGTTGTAGTCCCAAACGATAGCTGAGGATTATGGGTAGTGTAGTGTCTTAAGCCATCCCAAACTTCGAAAAAACTATTTGTTTCTCTGAATCGAAGGTTAAAAACACAAAAGCATTGTGCACAATTTAAACCAATCAATGTTGTGTAATTAACAAGGATAAACTGATGTTTTTTAGTGGATGAGTATGTCATATATCACTGTAAAATTATTTGATAGTGAGGGGAATCCTTCCGGTTTTATTATGAAAATTTCGAGACCGAAAATACTGTTTTCACCCCGTGAGGGTTAACGCCAACTTTACATGGACGCTGTGGGGAAAGGGGAAAGACGTGGTATATACACGTTCTCCTGGCGGGACCTCAAATCATGTTCGTAATATCTATCAAACTATAGATCCTACACATCCACTAGACGTGGATTCTAAAAGTACAATATACACTTCTCGCTAGAAATCGAATCAAAAACATTTTAATGGCCAAACTATTCTACAATTTAGGATTTTCCAGAGAGGGTTATTTGTGAATATACGACCCTCCGGAGTGTTTGCAATCAACGGGAGCATCAGCCCATATGCCGCAAATTGTTGTTTCTTACATGACCACTAGAGGTGCTACATTTTAAAACGTGACTATAGGTCGTAATAAGATGCTGAACAATCAGTTTTTTGGAGGAGGACAGGCTGGTTTAGACAGAATATATTTATGGTTTAACTTTTGCATCACCAAGTGGCGTGAGATCTTACCCTCCTTCCTGTGATGTGGTGCTGAGTCGTCGGGGACCTGAACACAGTAGGTCTTCCTGGTCTGGATCCCACTTCCACACAGGATGGAGATGTTGGCCAGCCGCTGGTCCTGATGGCTCAGTAAGGGGAGGATTCGACAGTCGTCCCAGTCAGTGGCCCTCCACACATACCTGACGGAAAAACAAGAGAAGATGTCAGTGTCAGGAGTCACTGTTTGATAAGTCTTGTTTGTGTACTCTTATGAATACAGGCACAATCCAATCAGAAACAATGTATAATTGACTGATTAAAAACAGAAAGTGTCAGCATATACAGAGTAGTGGCAGTTGTTTTCTGAAAATGTACAGAAAGAAAAAGATGAATTAGCGGGAGCAGTCTCCGGCAATAGTCTCTCACAGTATGTCAGCTTGAAGGAGGCCTGATTACTTGGATTTCAGAACTTCTCAACAAATGTTTGGTTTCAACTATGAAATATGCAACGGTGCGGAAAAGCAATAATATTGGATGGGTCCACTATGACAACAGCCTGTAGTAATCTATCGAATGCTTAATTTCCGTAATGAGTTTTCCCTAATCATGTAAATCCTCTGCTCGCAGGCACTCCATGTAGATTTAGCAAATAAAACAATCTACCTGCAGGGAAGAGAAAAAACTCTATTGATTTACTTTGTTTACTGCACGTAATATTAGCCTAAGCCTAACTCAAACTGTTATAGGACTGTCCTGTCACGTCCAGTGGGTTAGGAACTCCCAACAGGACATAACATTATTGTAAGTGGCACAACATAATTGAGCTAATCCCAAAAAAAAGTAATTCAACAGTGAAGTCATGAATTATTGCAGTCCGAAGGCTTTCTTTCATAATCACTCAGGTGAAAAAAGCTCGGAGAAGCAAAATTAGAAGTCATTATTTGGTTTTTAGACTTTGACACTTAATGCATTAGCATCTGCATCAGGAGATTACCGGCGAACAAAGCTTTTGTTTCTGGGGATTGTGAGCTGAAATGAGATGATAACCACTGTCATTAATAACTACCTCGGGCAGTTTGGAAGCAAATCTCCTATGATGTTGCAGGCTTCTTTTTCCTCAAGGGCAGGACAGCGCTCCCCCCCTCGGACGGGGATCTGCGTCATGATGCGTGACCGGAGGCGGTAACCAGGCGACAGGTCGGCGGAGCGGCAGGTCTTGGAGCAGGGACTCCACGATGACCAATCAGAAGTGTGACAGTCTTTGGGCATCACACAGCCCTGAAAGGTCAAGGGGGCATTGCCCCTGGTACAGAGGCTGAAGATTGAGAAAAATTAAGAAAATTTTAAGATAAAATACTACAATTAAAATCCTAGAATCACATAAAGAATAAAACTTAAATAGGTGACACCTTCACAGTGTATGAGTAAAGTTGCTGTTTAGAGAGTGAGATAGCGGGAACGATGTTACATTTGTTAAATATTTAAATAGACCTGTGAATACATTTTATGCAGTGAGAATCTAAGAAATCAAATAAAACCTACTGCTGACTACCTGTTAAGCACATGTCCTTTACAGCTTCCCCTTCTACATGACTATATTCAAAGCTGTTATACATGATACTAACAAGACTCAGACATACATTCTGTCTTTACAGAAACCGTACAAAGAGCTCACAAAAAAAAAAATGAAACCAGAGCATTAATCAAGTAATTACAATTCCATTGTTTAATTTGAACAATTTCATTAGGTAGGTTATTAAGATGTGAGTACAATGCTCATTTAAGAATGTTACTGTCTAATTAGGCTGTAATTAGAAAAGCAGAATGAGGCAGAACTCAGGTGGGAAATACATATTCAAAAGCCCCAATCACACTTCTTAGCAAGTGCCATGCTAATCAGCCACCGAACTATAAATGGTCCCTTCACAATCAAGTCATAAAGCCAGGGAGCCTGCCTTGTTGGGGATATTAAGGTGCAAATATCAAACACATAACTAGAAAGCCTATTTTAAGCCCTTTAAACAAAATTCATAACATCAAAACAACCATGATACTTCTTAAAACCCCTAAATCTGACACGGCTAAGCTTTTATTTAGCTGTACACAACTGCAATGCACTGTCCATGACTCTAAATATAAAATGCAATGCTCCCACAGTAACTTATGTTAAGTTGTTCTGATACCACAGCCTCCAAGAATGGAAGTTAACAATTGATTTCAGCAGTCAGTTAATAGTGTCATCTTGCACTAAGATAAGGGTCGAGTATGTTGTCAATATAATTTATATGTAATGATTTTCTATGTCCTTGATATAATGGATACAGTGGAATGTTGTTTATTTCTGCATGTGTTTGAATGTGTCTGTTTTTGCTCTGAGCAGTAAAATCCATTCTTATCAAATCTAAATACCACAGTTTGCTCAAACAGCAGGGACAGGAGGGGAGCAGCACTTGACATTTACCATAATAGTGACTCACCACCATGTTAATATGCTGCTGAAACAGCAGCTCCCACATGATCCAGTTATAATTGAATAAATAACCACCATCAATAAAAACCATTTAGTTTCACCGAATACTCCTATGCACGAGGAAAAAATGACCCGCTGGGATCATGAAGGAGGATGGTCATTGATCATGTCCCTCTCGTGTTATTAAACAATATGAGTGTGAAAGAGCAGTAAAAGCAATCAACTCCATTAGGACTATTTCAAATTGCAGACGCCCACATAGAGTAGCAAAGCAGCCTCAACACATGGAAAAAGATATTTATGTCGAGGTCTGTCCCCCAGATCTATGACAAACCAGTGTATTTAACACAGCTGCACTGACGAAAACTGAAACATTGACTTTAACTAAATGTATGTCAACAAATTTCATCTAATTTACACCAAATATTTTTGAATAAAACATAATATTATTGCTTTCATCTAACCTTATACAGTTATGTGAACAATGTTGACATAATACATTTAATTAAAGTCAATGTTTCAGTTTTCCAGTGTGCCCTTCTTTCGTCATAATCGTGGATTAATCTTGGACCAATAGAAATGTCAGTTTTACCATTTCTCATTCTCGCTGTATGAAAGGTGCAGCACATGGTAGCACGTGTCTTACCTCAGCATAGCGTTCTTGCCGTCGCTCCGTGTGCAGCGCACTTGTCGTGTCTGGTATCCCACCTCCAGCTCCCATGACATGGGGTTATCGTGGTGGTGGTGGGCGTGATGGTGGTGGTGGGAGGTCTGCATGTGCAATGTGACTGTGTTGTTCTCATTGGAGCTGAAGTCCACTGTGGTCCTGCCACTCAACAGGGCGTCCTTGTGATACGGAAGTCGGCACTCGCTCCAGGCCCCTACTTTAAGGCTGTACTGGTACTCCCCCTCCCCAGCAGGGCAGTCAACATAACCAGAACAAGTCCTGGTCTCTGTCAAATTGGGGCAGCTTTCCCCTCCGAACATTGGCGTGGCCAGAACATGTCGAGTCCGATGCTGCATGCCAGTGCCGCACGTTTTGCTGCAACTGGACCAGGACGTAAAGTCTGAAACTACACAGTCCTGGGGGCAGGGGATGAGGCACGCCTGCTCCACAGGTGGCTTCTGGGAAAAGAACTCACATATCCTCAAATTGACTGTGGTACGGTTTGAAGTGCGCACACAGTGGACTTTGCGCCTCTGGATGCCGTGCTGCGCCGTTATGCACTCGGCCATCCTCAACTTGAGCTCGTTGGAGAAGAAAGGGACGAGAACACAGCCCCCCCAGTGTGACACCTCCCACTCAAACAGGTTCTGGTGCCAGTCGCAGACCTTAAAGCAGTGACGCTGGCTTTCTGGCTTGTCCATGTGCTGGCAGTGGGTATGGTGGGTGGTCCAGCCCTCCATGTGGACACACCATATTGTCCTTGACTGAACCCCACCAGAACCACACTGCTCCCCGATACACTGACCCCACTGGCCTGCAAACCAAGAAAAGAAACACATGGAGAGGGCATTTTCATTAAAATCTGAGGATGTAGAAAAAAATAGGATGATTTAAATAGTAGCAATCTGGCAGCTTGCAATCAAGCACAATTCAAGGCCATTCACTTAACCTCCGTGATTGCTTTATTCATGAACTGAGGAAGAAAGGAACAAAAGTGAAAAAGAAAGTAATCAAACCAGCAGCGGACATCAATATAAAATTGAGCAAAATATGAGGTTAGTTTCTCGTCAAAAAGCACATGATTTACTTTTTTGGATCCCAAACAGATCAATGGCTTATGTACTAAAAGTTACAAAGACAAGTTTAAGTTTGCTCAGGTTGTATAGAAAGATATGTTGTTACTTTGCTGAGATGCAAAATATTGTAAACTCTTTAAATCTTTCTTCAAGAAATATCTTGTTTTGTATTTGAATTGTATATTTTCAACCCCAGGCCACCTAGCTTTTCAACAGTTTAAGCATTTTGTCTACAAAGAAAAGGCACTACACATCAAAGTTTAAATCTTTCTAACAAGGAGTATTGATATTAATTTACCAAACCCCCGATAAATGCATAGCGTTTTGCAGCGGTCTTTCTGCTCACAGTACATCTTTATATGCATTGCTTTCATTTAAGAATACACTCAAACGATTAATATTATGAAATTGGTCACTAAAGAAGAACAAACTTCCCTAATTGAGCCCTTTTCAGTGTTAAGGGGATAAAGTGAAACCCTATTTTAATGGTGATAGCTTTAGGAACATTTAATAACATCACAGTTTGGAAAGGTCAACCAGCAAACATGCCTAATTACATTTCATATCTCAGGCAGAAGTTGATCCAGTTGATAAACCTGATAGATTAGCAACAAGAGAATAGCGTGTTCCTTATAAATAAAATGTAAAGTGTTCTAAAACATAACTCTTATTTCTGTTCTCAGTAAATCTAATACAACAGACTTTGAAACAGAGATATTGTGGACACAAACTGTGTGAACATTATGATCAGTCATTCTGACATTCAAAGCTTGGGGTGTTGTTAGGCAACTATAAACTAAGCAGCAAAGTCAAGCTATGCTCACAAAAAAGGTGTAAAATCCTGTTCTACTCCTCAGGAAAGTGTTCAGTCAAATAAATGTCAAACACAGGCGAGTTTTGAAAGAGAGAGAGAACTTCATTCTCAGTTATACACCCTCGTATCGGAGTGATGATGTGGTTGATTTTGGCACTGTGAAAGAGAACTGCTCTTGCAGTCAATACTAGGTAACATCTGTGTTTGCGATAAAAGCACAGTGATTTTCCACCTCTGACAAATAGCACAAACTAAAAGTACTCTGTGTGGTCAGAGGGAGAACAAAATTCCTGATTCCTCCCACTGTGAAGGCTTTGTCAGCGTCAAAACGTAGCTTTAAATGTAATATTTATATGGATTCCAGTCTGACCACAGCCTCTATATCTTTGGAGAGTGGTCCTATAAACAAATGAAAAAAGTCTACAGATGATATGGGTGCAATACTAAAATATTTTGGATATAACTTTCACCAACAAAGAAAAGAAAGCTTTGTATTCATATGGAGGTGCGGATATGGATACTGACAAATATAGGACAATTCTTTTAATCTTTGATGTTAAACACATTTGCTTACACATATAGCGTATTACACTTCCATCAATTGTATAATATAAAATGCATCTGATGTTCAGTCTGATGAAAATAATTGTCAGTCATGTTTAGGCAACCTACTGCACAGTCTCTTTTGTTGCTGTAATTACTTGAGGAAGTGGATTTTGCGTGTAGCACCTGTTGAATATTAATGCTTATTCTGTTGAAGGCTTTGAATCAAGCTCTGACTTTCTAATTTCATAATGTTTTCTAATATTAAAAAGAACATGAGTGACATAGCGATCCATGCTGTGTTCACATCTGCAGAATGTGTATAGGTTCAATTGAAAAGGCTAATTAAATAGCAATTTCATTAAAAAAAAAGCTAGATTAATGTGTGATTTATTAAACCCAGTAACAATTTGTAACATGCTAATTTAGTTTTTGACCTTTTGTGCTAATCTTTTGGAAAAGAAGTGATAAATCAGAAAAACAAATGAATGAAATCAATTTGCCGATATGATGTTTTGTATCTATGCCAGTCATTTTGCCGCATGCTATGAAAGGGATAATTTCATTAATTCCCTCTAATTGGAATTAAATTGATGTCATAATGAGATCCTACTGCTTCCCGAAATTGCTTTTGAATGACAACTCGCTGAAACAGTTTTTTTTTTTTGCACAAGTGAAATCTGTTGTTAACACTCTGTTCCCACGACAACACACTTCGAAGCAGTTGCTTTTTGCTTAAGGGAGCAATATATCAAACTGCTGAATTGTTTCATAGTTCATCAGAGCACATCATTGAGTTTATTCATCTTGGCTTTGCGATGTTAATGGGGGCTCACGGTGTAACTAACATCATTACGCTCATATGAGCTTTTCGTCCAACACGGCTCAGGGGACGAGAAATCTAAAATCGTTAATACTTTTATTAACATAGATGTTTTGCACATTGGAACATTTTGTTATGTTTGTCCTTTGGCTTGATTTTAGACATTGGGTAAGATATGCACATAAACATGAAGATGTGCAGTAATGAGAACACGGCCATTATTGACACAGTGGGAAAAGCATTGAGTGTGTTCAACCACATGCAGTCATTGTGTTCACTAGACACTGATAAATAGTTCCATAGCAAAAACTAGCAACATTTTGTCTTAAAGGTTACCTATTGTGCAAAATCTGCTTTTTCATGTTTTTTCTATGTAAATATGTATAAGTATGTTAGGAGTATGTTAAGAAATTCGGCAACAATAAGATTTACCCACTTTGTGACATCACAACTGCTTTTAGTGTTGGGCAACCATTAGCCACTAAAAGGTAATCCTGCCTACCTTATCACCAGAATATCCTCCTAGAGCACCATTGGTTTTCTTTTAACCAAATATTTTGCAGATGTATTATTGTTTGCCTTTTACAGGTACGACAACAACAAACACATAGTTCAGAGAAAGCCTCATAACAAGTTCTAGGAGACGCACTGGAATGCAGCAGCCATTACAAACACAGCAGACTGATAAATAATGAGCAAGACCTGTGGCATCATGGGAGCTCTATTAAAATACTGCAACAGGTCATTCCATGCAACCTGCTCCACAGAAGAAAGGGGCATTATTGTACCTCTACTCCTGTGAGGCATACAATCTTAATTCACAGGTATATACAAAGCTCACAACTAACTAACAGCAGAGGGACAATGACTACAATTCGAGTGGCTAAGACTCTGAGGTAACGTTAAACAACACTTCTATTTTATCATAGTCATGAGTTGGGTTACCCTGTAGTTAACGTCAGCATTTTTTGATGCTTTACACTACACATTGCACATTCAAGAGATCGCATTTGAAATACTTAAGGTTTCAAATGTTTTTGGTTACATCAGCCTTTCTTAACAATTAACATTCCATTTGTGGAGATATAATAAAAAGGAAGAACATGAAAAGTAACTACACGCAGTATGAGGCCAAAAGAAAATAGATAATAGATAGCGACTCAACCACAGCCGCAAATCTTGGGTATTGAACTTTTAAAATGACCATAGCCCATTCAACTTGTTCCATGTTCATGAGTTGAACCTTTACCATAAATGTGCACTTTAAAACAGAATAAGAAATACGTTGAGTGTGTGCAAATGGCTACCCTGCCTTTTTCTTTTGTACATGCCAGTTCATATTATTTCTTACTTTTGAATAGATCTTTACACAGCAGCATGTTGCATTAATCTGAATTAACATGCCTCTGTTGTAATTGATAGTTTGAGCTATGATGTGTGGACTCAGGCTATTTGTTTACATTCCAAAGACACTTGAAGCGCTTTGAACAGTAGAGACATGTTGTTTCTGTCAGAAGAGGCTACACAAGATCACTTGAAGCTAAGAAGACATCATCATGATAGATAATATTTTAATTGGGCACATTATACACTAGAACTCATTTCAAAAAGTTGCATTTGTGTCCCTTATTCCCACATTCCTCCGCACTGTGTGAAAAGACATCCTCAATTGAGTCAAAGCCCACAAAAGCAAACAAATCTTATATGGGTTACACCCAAAAATGGACATGAAAGCGCAGCACAATTTGAAGATATGAGGAGCAATTCACAGCTGAGCTTAAAGACCTTTGGTGTCAACTACAAGCTTAGTGTACTGCCCTTGCGGTGTATGATGGCATTCTTCATGATAACCACTCTTTCATCAGCATGACCACCTTTGCTCAGTGTTGCTGTTTTCATGCTGTTCCAGGATATGTGTCCCTGATTTATGGAGGTGTGATTGGGAGTGATTCGGCTGCCAGGGGAGCTGGCTACACACGCGCTAGTTCATCTCCTAAGCTCTGAATAATCACTCCCTCGATCTGTCAGCATCAGCATCCGTCAGCCCCTCAGGAGGAACCAGTCACCCACCGCTCCTTCATTCCTGACGCACTTAAGACGTCGTGCCTACCCCCTCGAGAGGGCTCCGGTATCCCCGGGGGGGGCCCTGCTATATTTACTATTCCATTTACATCCAGGATGTAAGAGGAAACCCTAATTGGCAAGAGGCTGAGCAGACTTCTTTATAACACAGGAAAAGAGAAGAATTAAAGTTAGCCGGTGTAGCGTGACAGAAAATGTCTTCCCTATTTCAGCAGTTGGAACCTTAAGTTGGACAAATGATGGCAAAGCTGTACGACAATAACACAACAAAAGCAATCTCCATCGTGCCCGGAAACCAGACGGACGGAGACAAAGCAAACAGCGAAGGAGTAAAGCGTCTCTTAAACAGCAGCGCTACATCAAGAGAAAACACCACTCGCTAAATCTGTTGCTTCTCTGGTTGCTTTAGTTACATTTGGTATTAGCATCAGGTCAGTAAAGTCCTGAAGCATTTCTGGCTGCTGAACTTTTAAACTTCACGCCGCCATTTTAGGGCAACTAATGTGCGATTGTTGATTGTGCACCAGAACAGCCAAAGACGCTCCTGTAAGCCACACGTGGGCTTCAATGTATTGATCATATTGATCTACTGCACTGTCTTGAGCACTGTTTGGCTTGTATGAAAAACACAAGTTACCATAGTTCTGACGACACTTCTCTGATAACAATGCTCAATACTGAAACTTGAACAGAACAGCACCACACTTTTGATTACATGCTCATCATTTGCTGACATATATAGAGAGCACAGTATGTTTTTTCTCTACGCCGCAGTTCTTCCACAGTTTCTCTCACACACCTGCTCAGTTTACTCACCATCCATCTTCAACTTCCCTGCCCGAATTAAGTTTAACTGTTTGGTTACGTGCGTCCTTTGTCAAAAAAACTTTTTAATTAAATGATACCTATGCCTTTGCGCCTCATTATGCACGGAGCCGTCCCCCATGCCACACTTCCATCAGTTGTAATTTATGAGCGGCGAGGTGCATCCTCAATTACAACCTGCATATATGCAGAAATTCCTCAGATTATCAACAGGCAGTCAATCCATCTCCACAACGCTGAATCAGCTCCTTACAGTATAGCCAAGTGTTTATGGAACAGGAAATGTGAGAAAGGAAGTTCAAAATCATCGCCCAGGGATAATTCACAAACAAATTAAGTGACAAAAAACTCATCACCTGCAGCCAAATATAAAGTTATGGGGAAAGAAATGTGCCACTGGGAGAGTTTTGACCTTCCTGCTTGAATATAAATCACATATTTCCATAAAGATGCTCAATAAGTGAATGCATTATGGTATTTGTGTTTTGGCTTGACAATGAGATGCTTATTGCAGCTTGCATTATCCCGAGGAAACGCATCAAATGCAGATTCAATATCCCACATTAATGAATTTGGTACCTCGGGGCTGCAATACCATACACGTGGCCCCAAAGGGATTCCGTTATAATTTATCATTCAGCCATACAGCATCAGAGCTAGACCTACTTGAATGCCTAATCACTAACTGAATGGCCACAGTTTAAATACAAAAGGACACTAACACATGTAGTGCCCATTAAATGATGTAATGACCACTCAGTAACCAACCAAATAAAGGCTGAAATGCAATCCCCTCTTCAGCCAAACAACATTATTTTGAAATTGCCTAAGTGCACCAACGACAATCGTTACCTTACAAAAACATATTGATTAGTGGTGCCCGAGATATCATGTGTGATAAATATACCCACAGACTGATCCAGAGTCTTCTGGCTGATTTCAGTGGTGGAGCCAGTTTCACACTCCATGAAAGAATAATGCAGGACCTACAAGCTCCTCTGGCTCTGATTTATCTCAAATCCATAACGCGGTAAATCATGAAGAGGATCATTTTAATGCCAGCATGAAGACTTGTAAGTGAATAATCAATCATCTTTAGTAAGTATTAGCATGATTCCTTCAGAGAGTTATCACTGTGTGGGGTAAGCACTGTATTGAAATGGCACAGCAGTGAGATCACATAGCAAGGTGGAGAAATGCATAAGCTTCTTTTGATGTATTCACTTCCTGTTTGGTGGAGTTAATTCCCCCTTTCTGCTCTGGCTTAAACAAGTGACGCATGCTACGACCGGCTGCATTATTATGCCAATGGAAACTGTCATTTTGATCCATATCTCTATGCTATTTGAATAATACTGTAGTATGTTATACATTATGGTTCCTTTCGCACACTGACAGGCGCTGTGCACAAACACACTGATGCTGGAATACAAAACATCCGAGACTACTGTGGTGAACTTTTTAAGATTCAAACATCACAACATTGATTGATTACTGTGTTCCAGGAGCAGCAAATCTACGGACCCTAAACATCACAATGCAATATGATGGATGCATAGAGGTAGAAAGTGTCATTTGAGTGAGGAGTATTGACATACAGAGTTGATGTATGACTCAAAGGAAGATCCAGGATACGTTTAAGCCAATTAAGTACTTTGTGTGTGCCAAAGAAAGCTGACATCGCACTAATATAAATTACAAACAATACTAGGAGAACACATCATTTACTTATATATACACAGGCACACATTTGCAATATTTTCTATGTAGATTGTTATGTAAATTAAAGCGCATATACTTACATTTAGAGGCACAACAGCACACCTTTACCTGAAGGGAACCCCTGGAACCTTGAAAAGCTTAATATGTATATATGACAGACATAGATGAAGAATAATTGTTCATTTCTTATTTTTCCTTCCGCCTGATCCTTTTTCCGGATCATTGCTCGAGTCACATTTGTCTTTGTTTCTGCTCTGTATATGCTAACCTGCCCACAGCAGTGTGCTGTCAGAGAGTGTTAAATATGTTATGCTGAAAACACACGCTCCTTTCTGTAAAAAGCTGGGTAGGTAACATTGGAGAAGCCAACAAGAGTAAGCTAGATTTATTAATAATTAAAGAGAAGTTCAACAAATACACAAAAACTATGTTTCTAAAAGACATTACCCACACTTACTTTAAGTCACGATGGATCATGCACAGTTGGGTGGAGGAATATTTTAAGATAGCTGGCACAAACATTATTTTCCTGGGAAGTTTTTGTAGGGAATTATTAACATTTGAAAAGTATTGTAATTTTTCTGAAGATTTGCCTGTTGGTTCCGTAAGAAATTGTACTATAATGACTATTTTCAAATGTAATTACTGATATGAGCAAAACACAGCTTCACTTCCCCATCAGACTCAGTGGTTATTCATTAACTTGGTGAGTAAATTGTTATCAAACCAAAGATGTCATTTTCAAATGTTTAAAAACGGTTTCAGTTTGACAATTGGTAATGTCAGCACAGCAGGGTATGAGTTTGTTATAGTCAAGTTTGGCAATAATTCTAATTCCAGTGATATTTTCTTTTTTAACATCTGGATAACAGGGTGTCCCTTTTTCTCTGAATAAAATCAATCTTTGGCTGTTCCATTATCTGGCCTTTGGAGACCTGGTAGTTCATCTACCAGGCAGATAGTGCATTTCCTCTAAGATCTCGTTTATACTCATAGATCCAACTTTGATTTTAGGCTGCCTCTGGGGTTTTCTCTGACAAATCAATGTGTTTACACGTATAAATGCCACGGCACTTTAGTAAATATCACTTTAAGACATATAAACTACAGCGGGGACTGGCAGAGGTGAGCTATGCCTCTGCGGTGATCAGAATCTTTTTTTCCGTGTAATTGCTTGTCTCATGTGGTCTCCTCAGGTCCCTGCACCAGCATGTGTAGAGGTGACACCTAATTGGATAGGATGTCATTCACTCCTCCGTCTCTCTGTCTTCCACTGACCTGGGATTTCTCTCCCGTAAGCACAGGAGCAGAACTAATGGGCATATCTAGGTAGCAACCTGAGGAAAGACCCTGGTGTTTTGATAATGCAGGTGAAAGGGGCCTTGGGATAAAGGACAGCGATAAAGTGACAATTGTATCTCTGGCAATGCAGAAAAATCTGCTTTTTATTCTAAAGAAATCAGTTTAATGTTGCTGTGCATTTCTCTGAAATGTTGTCAGGCTTTTGACCCCAATAATATATTAAGAGAAGTTTATTTATTCAGCCCCTTTCAACACAAGGCAATTCAAAGTGCTTTACAAAAATGAAAGAAAGAAAATGACATTTAAAAACAGTCATTAAAAAGCAAAGATAATAAAATAAACATTAAAAGAAAAAATACATGAATACAAATTAAGCATAATTTTAACTGCTTAAAACCACGAAAAGAAAAAATGCTTATCTATTTACAGAAAATGATAATTTGACATGAAATAGACTTGAAAGGGGAAAAAGAGACCTTTTTTAGCTGATTTGGAAATAACTGCAGGGTAAGTAAGGAAATTAAAGGGACTGACAAAGCTATGAAGTAAGGAATACTGCTCATACGTGTTTGAGGAGACTTGACAAAGCCTTCATGTTTGAACATGCTGATATTTCATTTGAGCTCTGATTGCTGACACACCACAGAGCCTTTCTTTGAGCTGCTCTCAGATTGAGCAGTGATTCCTGAAGTGCTACTCTATTTCTGCTCAAGTTTGAGGTGAGAGCACTTCATGATGAGGCAGGTGGGTTTCATGGATTGTACCAGGACAATGTAAATCATCAAGAGCTTGTAAATAAACAACAAAAACGGTCCTTAAAAGATACTTCCTGTTATCTAAAACATTGTTGTGTTTAGATAGCCAAAACTACTTGATTTAGTGCATGGAAAGCAATTTAACCAAATCAATTTGTTAAAGCTACACTAATCGATATGTTTATATAAACGATGGAGCTTCAAATGAATGCTAACATGTCTGCTGGATGTTTAAATACAGATTTGTTTGCTAGGACATTCAGCAACTATATAAAGGTAAAAATATGTCAAATCACATGTTACAGGTTGTTTTGCTGTGGCAAAGAAATCAATGAATAGTGCTTTAAGGAAAGAATGGCAATATAATTAAGGAAAGGGACATTTACTGTTATAGGAGACAGGACTCAAGCCCGGGGCTGTCAGAGTCAAAGACTTTTCATCATGACCTCCACACCCTCATTTTTCACTTTGTCACCATATCCTGCAAGTTGGTACTTTTGGATAGTGGATAGCCTCACTACTGCACACTTCTCCAAAATTATATTTCAAAGCGTCTGGACAGCAGTAAACCGTACATTAAATTATAAATAAGTAAGTCTATTTGTTCAACACTGTTTACACATTTTTAGCATCTAACACTTGCTGAAAACCTTGCAAAATGTCTGTAAGATGGGATTCACAAAAGGAGACATAAGGATCCAATGTATTAACACGTTAGTATTGATCATCCCAAACTAACAAACAATCAGCCTGTCAATGGAAATGGCAGGTCATGAATACACTGCTGTTTTTGAAAGCGTCTTTGTCCACAGGGTGTTCACGTTCCACGGTCAGTCCATGGTGCACACTTAAATCAGAGCAATTTGTTTTTCCGTTTAATCAACCACAAACTGCCCTGCAGGTGAGTTGAGGACAAATTCAATGTGGACTTCGACCAAAGAGAGTCTCTCTGGCAGAAGAAGCGATTACGCGAGTCAGGCAGCCTGCAGTGTGTAACCCGCAGAGGCTAAATACTTCATCTATCCTCCATCTGTCATCTGTGTTCCCTTTGTCCCTCAGTTATTAATCCGATGCTACCTTGTTTTATAGTTATCCATGGGAGGTCAAATGAAAAATGACTGGATAAATGTACAACTGCGAGCATCCCTATCAATGCTAATTTAACTTACAGCAAATGACATGTAGCATAAAAGACACCATTATTGTGAAGTCTTTTTTTATTCTTGGTGCCAGAGACAACAAAAGCTCAATGTTTGGCAACAATAAACCTACTTTTTTCTCCTATTTTGTACCTTGGTTCATTGTGAAATAAAAAAATCACCCAATAAACTCTATAAGGCAACTGTGTGCATTGATAACAACATGATCACCTCAGCCAAAAACACAAAAGTCTCTGGTCTGTCTTTATCAGGGATCCAAACAAAGCCATCAGCTGCTGTTCAGCCGCAGCAGTTGTTATCACAGAGTCCATTAGAGATGTGCAGGCACCTCCGACTGCATTCCACTGGGAGGCTTACAAGAAAGAACAGGAAACTAATGAATGGTTTGGAAGTTCTGATAGTTAGAGGTTCACCTTGTATCCATCTCCCTTCAATAACACAGAGGATACTGTGGCTGTGGTGTGCAAATAAGACAAAGTCAAATATATTGTGGAAATGTTTGAATGGCACCAACCATTTGATTATTTCTGGCTTTTCTGTTGGCCCTTTCAGTCGCTCATTTGTAATGAGATATTGAGTTTAAAATATTTGTATTGCAGTTGGTGAGATATCTTTATTGACTTACTAACCATTGACCTTAACATTGATATCAATTACACAAGGCCATATGCAGAAAGCAACACTTCAGTAATACATCAGCAGAATCTACATCCCTACAACCCTACATCAGTGTGAATGCTTTCGGTAAGCTGCTTTTCGGCAACATTAAAACATTTATTCACTATAACGCAAAAAAAACCAGACCAAAAATACACTTGAAACGTAAAAATATATTCCAAGTGCAGCAGTTGCACAGCCTGTATAAATGGCAGACCTTTAAAAATAGACGCTTATATGTTTGGTAATGTAACCGTAGCAATCAGAATCTGTCCTTCAACTGTCACACTGTGATGCAATGTGTACTGAGATCCAGCCTGGCACTGTCTTCCTCATTCTTGAATACACGCAGTGAGAAAGGCTGTTATGTAATGGTGGGCACACATCAGGGAGAGGCGTGGGTGTGATGCATGGATTTTAAACGACATTAAGCCTGCTGCAGCCCGACCCGAGAAGCAGCTGTGTGGCTTGGATGTTGTGGCTCATAACTCAAGGCAGAAATTGAGGCCAGACATTCACAGCTCTCAGCATGAATTGAAAATGCCCTACTATGCACTGTGCTACCACATTATTCCGTGATGAAATGCAATACAATAGCCCTGCAGTAAACCCAATGTATATGAAGTGTTATATGTTCAGTTTTTGTTGAAATTGTGTCAGTTAAGTTTCCATTTTAGAGACATTTTGGAAGCTATAGTTGGTGTTGAATTGTATTGTTTTGTTATATTGTTTACAGTCTCACACAGCAAAATGACTATTAGTTACATAAAGATGTGTCTTTTTAGTGTGACCTTACACATCCTGCAGAGGAATATCTGTCAGATACGAACACTCTTTGGGCTCATTTTTGTGTAACTGAAGGAAAGTCACATAATCCACATCGTGAGGTATCCAATCTCAGCTGTGTGAACATAAATCTGGCTAAAGCTACAATACTGACAGCAGCGACATTCACTTTTTTTCATGTTTCACTGCGAAGGAACAGGAAGGATAAGTCAATGTGCTGCTTTAACGCTGTTCGCATGGTGAGTACCACACGGCTCTGTCGTGATTGGTGAACTGCCTATATATTTTCCGCCATAATCACGTACAATGTGTTGGAGCACTAGACAATGGAAGCGCAAGTGTTACATATTGCTCACATGTTCATGTTGCAGATGTGAACAGGAGGGAACTTTGGGATTTTAGCTTTTGCACACCATTTACATTTACAAAACCTACGTATGTAACACACTACAGGAAAGGGAAGACCACCCAAAAAGCATAATAGGGCCCCTTCAAATATTTCTATCACATCTGTAACATTCTTAAGATGTGACAATTCAAGATTTGTTTGAGGTATCTTATCGCAAAGACTGGAATAAAGAGGAAATGGCTCCCTTCTGTCAACAGAAAGAAAAAATAAGTGAACTAGCTAGTTTTTTTATTTGAATTATGATTGTCTTTGCAGACCATTTACATGCACAAAAACCTATATAACACTACAGGGAAGGGAAATAATCATGATTTGTTTTACTTTTTGAAGTTGATGGTGGGCATAGCAAGCAACCCCAGACTGAAAACACATTGTATGATTTCCTGAGTCAGCATTCTGCTAGCTCTTTGGATCAGAAAGACAAATGCCATTAACCTGTTTACAGCCTGGCAAGTTAGTATTCATTAAAACAATCAGAAACATAGAGTCGGGGGGGGGAGATAACATTTCTGCTGACATTTGAAGTACCAAAGGACATTAATCAAGAGCACTTCTACAGAAGTTACTGAAGAAAAGATTAAGGAAAGTCCAATGTTCTCACACAGTTGGTAAGAGAGCTTTAGAGCCAATTATGTTTTTAGAGAGCTCTTCTTTTGGGAACTTCCACAGATCCCACCTGTCCTCTGCAGGAAGATAATAATTCACACGGATTAAAAGACAGTTTGGTAATAAAAAGTCTTTAATATCCCTTTCTGATTTTAAGATAGCAGCTGCTGTTTCCCAGTGGCTTACCCTAAAAAGACCAAGTCATTGTATTCTCAGTTCCTCCGCAATACACTGAGCATATTACCCAAAAGGAATACTTAAAAAACGACAGCACAGCTATGATTATTAATCTGTTTCTGCAGACATGGAGACGACGGTTTCTGGATCAAAGTTGCAACATGTATAATTAAAAAATCTCAAAGTAAGCCATTACTGCCATTGCCCCAGTTGCAATCCCCAGATAAAGAGGGTTGATATAACAATGTTTCTTTAAAGCAGCCGGCATGTGCAAATACTGTACCTGTATGAGCTATAACTCAAGAGATACATTCATTAGTTAAGCCTCTTGGAGCACAAGGTAAAAGAATATGTGGTTATTAAACTCCAAAAATGCCTTCCTGTTCGTGCGAAGCTAAGGTTTGATATGCACAAGAAAAGCGGCGGCCATCATATTACCTCCCGGGCAGAGGTAATCAAAGATCAAACACCACTCTACAAACCCTAATTAAAAGTTCACATGGTTTCTCTCGCCATGATTAAGGGCTGGGCGGTTGGGGTAGGAAAATGATGCATGGCGTATCCTACATGTATTAATTATGTGCAAGTATTCCAGGAAACTGACATCCTGCAAATGTGTGGTTAAGCACCTTTTCTTGTATCACACTTTTGCAGAGCACCCCCAAACATCCTTTTAGATGGCGTAGCTAAGAATGTGTGCTTGTTTCTTCTCAGGAATTAATGAAAATGCCTCGGGAGCAGATTGAGGCCCTTTATGTTGTTGATATTTTGATCAATGCAATATGTTAGCATTATGGGGAACCACACATGTGAAGAGAATTTGATGTACATTATTATTCACACTTCAGTTCCCATTAATCAAGTTAATTAGAAAGAAGTAAAAGATAATTGCTGCCTTTCACATATGAGTACAAGTCAATGCAGCATCCTCTATTAGCTTGTTTTTGAAACATTGTCTGTTCACTGATACTTTTTTCCATTTGGTGTGCCAAATTAGACTGTGCAGGCTACACGGTATGCTCAGTCTATTTCTGTTCCCATAACACATTCGGCTTGTTATAGCAGCCCAGGTTCAGTCCCTGACTCCCTGCTGATCCTATGGTCAGCTTATGGCTAAAGATGATCTGCTTGTCAGCTAGTCTGATGGTTGAATCATGAATACTGACCAGAGCTGTCAAATGTAATTATAGAGATGCGTTGACTCAAAACATAATGTAAGTGTATTTCTATCGTTGAATAAGTCAGGTCTTGTGGTAAATAATAATGATGCCAAACAAGGTTAGTTTATTCAGTCGGACATACTGCTGTATTGCATTTGAGCATATTTATATGTGTGAAACGGTTGTGTTATGTGTCAGGGCTGCTTTTCGTTATCATTATCTGCAAGGTTATTTACATCGACAAAAAGCTAAAGCCTTTGGGCAAATTCTATTCGATACATACTGTATCCCTGACAAATAAATCCCCTTTGCACAGAAACAGCAGTGACTCATTATGAACGTAATGCTATCGCTATCTGTGGCAAGTTTTTAATCACCTCTTTGTACAAGTATAGATTGGTGAGGTGATTTTCAATACTTTTTGTAACATATTGCCTGCTGATTAAAATATCATTTTAATTCTAAATAAGGGTATTTATCCAGACTGACTTTTTGTCACGACAGTAAACAAGCTCAGCGGACAGCAGGGTGGTATATAGCTTTAGCAACTTTTCGGTTTCTGCCTAAAGTAGCTTTTCAGGCCTCAGTTCCTTGGTGATGAGTACCTTATCTGGATAGTCTGACTGTCATTGAGTTGCTTTCTGCTTCTCAGGACTCATGCTGCCGAATCAGCCAGTGTGAGAGCATGATCCCTGATCAAGGAAAGCCCCCCGAGCAGCCCTACAGCGAAACCCACCAGCACCCTTTTCCCATCGCTGTCTGTTTATCATTACACTAGTGTTCTCTCCCCCAGTAAAATCGTATTGAAATGCAACTTCGTGAGCTCCTCATTTGAACCTCTGTGAACTACATCCCCACTTGACTTCTGAATAAGTTCAACATTACAACTTCAGATTTGTGAAATTCAGTCAAAAGAAATTCCAACAGAGTTTGAAGGCTAGGGAGATGTATTCCTAAGGTAAAGTGACTTTGCCTAAACTTTGAATAATTACAAAACCATTTGGGCAAACTCCCCCTCAAGGCATTAGGAGACTTCTTAAGATCTGCAATGTGGTACTATTTCAACATAAGTGCAATTTCTGTGCAAGCATTTTGTGAAATTATTCTTTTACATAAATACTATTGATCATAATATTTAACAGTAAAAAAAGACAGACATTTTCTGAAGCGTAAATATGAGGTTAATATTTATGTTTTTTAGTAAAATGTCTACAAAATAAGGGATAGCTTGACATGAATGTTGATTAATAACTTCGATTATCTGCTGCCTTTTATTAGAGCGCCATAGAGGTCAAAATACCTATACATTAGTGTCAAGTGATTAGCACTAATTAGCAAATGTTGACAACACAAAAACAATGACATTCACTAATTATTTCCATTTCTTCATATCTTCCTTTGATTGACCTTCTTCATACATAACTCCACTCTTTAATGAATGAAGGAAAAACAGAAAAAGCTGTTGTTTTGTGTAATAAATTGTTCTAAAGTTTTAGGCTTTAGCCGTCCAAGTTAGCCAAATTAAACAGCTTTTTCCCAATATGTTTCTTATAATTATCCTGTCCCTAATAATGACAGTATGAGAACTAGAGTTTATTTTTGCTTGAAAATGATCAGGATGTGTTAAAATTGCAATGACATAAATGTTTTGTTTAACTCCTGTGGAATCATTCATCTCACTTCTTTAGTAAAGCTGAAAATTGCAAACGGTGAAGTCAACACTTTGATTAAGAAGTCACCCACAGAAAATATTCAACAGCCATGATAAACAAAAAAAGAGAGGATGAAAGGCGAGCATTAGCAGAATTAATTACATTGGTTTGTTGTTCCCATTGAGGCCAATAGGTTGATCCAGCTCTGCCTCTACCTTCAACAACAAAGAATAATTCAGCTGCTCATCCCAGGGCGGGAGAAACTAAACTGATAAGTAACTCTGAATGAAATTTAAAAAATGACGTGTTGCAGAGATATACCTGGTCAATGGCCAAATCCACAAACAAATAGATGCTGCATAACTTCTCCAAACCTCATAAGTTACTGTATCAGTGCGGTGTAAATGTCATATTTAAAGGGGCCTTATTATGCTTTTTGGGGTTCTCCCTTTCCTGTAGTGTGTCATATAGGTTTTTGTGCTTGTAAATGTTCTGCACAGAGGTTGAACCATCCCTCCCCCAGCCTGAAATGCATCAATTGGATAACTTTGTTTAATGTTATAACATAGTGACATCACTATGTAACATTTGTGTTTATATTGGCTAGCGCTCCAATGGCCTATGCCAAATGACGTGATAGGCTAAGGGGCGGGACATGTCTAAGCAGTTGACCAATCACAACATAGCAGGCCAGCTAACCACCCAGAGCAGACTGGGCTCTGGTTTCAGACAGAAGGTGAAAATAGGTATTTACTTGTATGTATTTACCTAGGAAATAAGAATCTAGTGTAAATATTAAATTAAGTAGAATTTTGAAGCATTCAGGGAAAGGTGTGCCCCTTGCTCAAAAGTCTGCCTGTTGAATAACGTTTCAATGACCTATTTTCATGACTCTTTCTTTTTTTTATAAATCAATGAGCAGGAGATAAAATAAGTAGTCTCTCTTGGAGATACAAATTACAGGTTACCCCTAACATTGGGAACAAACAAATAAATACAATTGAATTCAACATTAACTATCAGTTTACTTTATTGTTTTGATGAGCCTGCATGTTTTCAGTTTGATAAGTGATATAGATGATGACTCAAAATGTCTTAATGCATTAAGACTGGAAGCAATCCCTTAGTCATATGCTCTGTCCTCTCTCTTATCCACTCTTTCCTTGCAGCCTACATGCTCTTTTCCAACTTGTCTGTTTCAGCACAGCAGATGATCAAAGGGTGAAATAAAACAAGCGTTCTTGATAGGCAGTGCTCTGCAATCACACAATGACTCATATGGGAGTTTTTATTCTTTTTCCAGGTAAGAATAAGATCCATTTCACCTCGCTGTCTCTCCAATGCGTTCCCCACTGGGTCAAATACACAGTTAATAGAGTAGGCTACTTTGACAGGTCCCTGTAGATGTGATTGTTCACATACAGAGAACATTATTAACATTTTCCTTCAGTAAAGAGTCTCCATCTTTAATTTCCCTGAGGAGATAATTTTTAGGTGAAGTGAAACATTCACCGCAGGAAACAAATATCATGTCATTAACTATCAAACAGAGGAGGACATGGTGATAGAAACCGAGTGAAACTTGCAAGAAGAAATGAGAAATCTTATCAGTTGGTAACCTATTTACTTCCAGCTCAGTCTGCAGCAGGGGGTATAAGCAGTTGTGCTGATAAAGACAGAGCACTCCAGCATGGAGAGCAGCTTGTCAAGGAAACTGCTCCATGAAGAAGATGAACACAAAAGAGGTTTTTTGTTTTGTTTTAGCTTTTAGTTCCCTCTGTATATTCTGCAGCTTCTCTCTGGACTCACAGTGAATTGGTCTGGCTGAGACCTTCAGGCTTACAGTGTTTTTTTGTTAAACAAAGAGGAGTTCATCTCATTAAAACTATTATAATTACAATAAGCATGTTGTGTTTTGTTAGCAGCAAATAGCCTTTTTTATGAACGGAAATTACAATAAAGCCTCCTCACTAGAGACCGTTTATAGAGCATATTAAGAACCCTGACAAAAAGAAGGAATAAAATGATGGAGTAATAATGCCATGCGCCACTACGAAGATTAATTTATTTTGTAGTGTGTAGCAGAAGAAGTCAGATGCTTTGTCCTTCATTCCACGCAGTGCCAACTTATTTTTATGGCCTCTTTAAGCGCTTGACCTTCACACGGACGCGCCTAACCCACAAAGTACAAGGTCACTGACATCAGCCTCAAAGCTCAATACTCGTAACTTCCAGTGAAACATCAAAGAGCAGGACATGCTACTGCCTGGCTCTCCTTGCAGCTGATTTGCTGGAAATCTTTGCACTTGGGCCAGTTTGCAGCAGCGGAACAGGAAAAGCTCCTGTCAGCAGGTTTAATCTCATTTGCATTTAAGGAGTTGAAGCTGTCGACTAATCACATTTTGGTATTGTGACTTTTTTGGCACGGAGGTACGACTGTTCCTAAAATTCCTTCTGAATAACTAGTTTGCTAGAGTTTCTATTTCAACTCATCTGCAAGACTAACTGTCCTTGTGTAGCGAGCTATTAGCACAGAATATTTTAAAGGGTGCGTATTTCTTTCCTTGTGTACGAAAAGAACAGTTCACAATCATTTTCAAAAGCTGGAAAGATGGAAGGACACTACTCTACACATGGAGCTTTATTAAACATAAATTACAAGCTCAAGCAATGGCTTTTATGTATTTCAACCTTAGTATTAATTGAACCTGCAGGAGTCATTTAGTAATGAGATGACCTTCTGTCTTTGATTCCAATCACTTACACAATGGCGCCTCCAGGCTTGATTTTCCCAGTAGCTACAGGAACTCTTACTAATTACTTCTGTCCTCAGTTACAAGCTAGTCAAGGCCGTTTGTCTTTCCCATGTTCGTCCTTCAAGCCTCTAATAGAGAAATTAGACTGTGGGAGATTTGACCAGAATTGGAACGTTTTGTACGGGTGATGTGAAAAGCCTGCGCTGCTTGAAGGGGACTTCTGAAAGGATAGCTCTTCTGTGAGAATAGTCCCATGGGATTAGGGATCTGACTGCTAGGGAATCTCTTTCCTTGTAGCTCTCATCAGACAAGCTGCCAGCATTTTTGACGGCCTCAATCAGCCAGTCAGAAGGAGGCACACAAGTTCAAAATGAGATCTCAATTGAATAATCAATGCAAAGGGCTTTTGAGGAGGCACGTCAGATTGTGCGAAGGTCGCTTTGATGGATGCAATGCTTGGTTTACTTATAAATATGTTGATTTGACTGCTGTGCTGATCAAATTCAAATTAAACAAAGCAGAGCATCCATTCTTTTTTCACTTCACTGTTTGGGTTTTCTGTCAGAGATAAGCCCGAGGCACTTTTTTAACAAATGTACAGTGGATGTAATTGGGATATAAAATATGTTTTGTAATTGGAGCTACGCATTACAATCTCAGATCAATACCGAACTTTGAAATTGTATTCACCTCCATCCTAATCGGGCTCACTGTGTGCTACATGTAGCCTGCCCAGGGGAGATGTGTGGGGAGGCCGATAACAAACCATATATTTCTTATTTCGAATTTGAATAGAACAGTATTTGTGCTCATCTGGAGGAATTTACTGAATTGAAATGCCCAGCTGCATACTTGATACTCTTTGAATGTAACAGGAGAAACAACTTGAAAGCTTTCAGTGTTTGCAAAAGCAGGAAGGAAACATTTAAATCAAGAGTTTCACTTCAAGCGTTTGTGTGAGAGGAAGTAAAAGCTTGCCAGGATGTGGATGTTGTCTATAAACTCCTGTGTTTGTACTGAAGGTGTTTTGGACAGTCATAATTAAAAGAAAACTAGCTTCTTCACTTATAATTTACTTCTATTTATGGAAGGGAATAATTTCCTCTTTACTCCAGGTTTGCGATAAGACAGTTAGAACACATCTTCAATCATCACATCCAAAGCATGCTATAGACATATTTGAGGAAGCCCTATTCTACTTTTTGGGGTTTTCTCTTCATGCCGTTTGTTATATAGGTAAATGTAAATGACCTGCAAAGGCTAAAATCCCAAAGTTCCCTCTCTCCCTCACACTCGCAAACACCTCCAGTGGTCTCCTTTATTTACATCTGCGACATAGTGACATCACTATGTAACTCTCGCACTTCTATTGGCTAGCACTCCCACACATTGTACTTGATGTGATGTGATTGTTCAACCACTTAGAGATGTCCCATCCCTTAGCACACAACAGAGCCGGCCAACTATTACAACTTGTCAGACACTTAAGACACTAAAATTACAAAATAATTTGGATTGGATTTTTTGACAAGTTTGTCATATTTTTGTCATACTACAACAAAACGTCTATCATTCATTACTGCAACATCGCTTATTATTTTTGTTTAATTTGCAGACACAGATAGAGGTCAGTACAGTGGACAGATATTCAAAAGGTGTTTTCTTGTATATGCATGGGCTTTGATGGCATAGTTGCACATTAGCCACTACAGTGGACCCTATTGCATCATCCCATACACTGCCACTCAGTGGCAAGTCAGTGTAAGTGCATGATACATTTCTCTAAACCAAGATGGACGACAGNTTCAAGCTCCGTGTAGAGCTTTTCAGGTTCAGAAACCGGTTTCTTCGGTTAGCTTCTGGCTCTTTTTCACACCGCCCAGAAGTCCGGCTGGTAATGCGTCATTGCGTTAATCCGTTGGGTCATGATGTAACCCGTTTGCGTGCCTGCTTCATAAAGCCAAACCCTGCGCGCGATTAAATCAGTTGCCATTCATTTCTTATGGCTCTATCTGCAGCTTTTCCGGAGTCATTTCCTGTGGTTTAAGACTTTAGACTATAACAAAGTTACTTGTGTCAATAAAGTTTTTTTTGAAAACCACAAATGCTTCCCGAGGTCGGTCCCTTATTTCTTAAGGTGGACCTGAAACCATGAGTGTGGAGTAATGTTTGTAATCTTTCATTTAAATGAACTGTAAACTCACCCAGGTATGGTAACAGCTGTTCTCAAATGAACACGTGAGTGAAGTTTAATATTTATAGTTTCATAGATTTATATATGAAGTTATAATGAGAAGGTGATCCAACGTGAAATGGCTCAGGTCCACCTTAACACGCAGACACGTTGCTTCACCATGAGCAGAAACCCTTCAATATATACAGTTATGGCAGAAACACTGATGACTGCTGAAACTCTTGTTAAGTTTCTCCATCGTTGTGTACAAACTGGATAAAAACGCCCGGTTTTTGTTGGTTGTTCAGGAGTTGATCCGCCCCTGCCCTGACCCCAGCCTCGACGTAAGCGTCACGTATGTGTGCTTTTGCTCTGGCCGGACAATTTTTTGGTGCTTGAAACGAACCGGATTCCGGAGCTAAGAGGCTGCTCCGCTGCGGTGTGAACACGAAAACCCGGTGCTTTTCAAGCTCCAGCTCCGAACCGGCCCTGAAACACCGTTGGTGTGAATGAGGTATTAGACATCGAGAGCAAAACACTTTAAAATATAGAATAACACATCAAACTCTGAAGAGAATTGGACAGTCCATCAACACCCAGCATCTGGTATCTCACTTCTGGGCACCACGCCATCTCCACCCTGCAATTCTTTCTCATTAAACACATTTCACCCCAACCAAAATTCAGCTATAGCAGAAAAAGGCAAAATCTAATTTTCCTTAATGAAATCAAGCAAACAAATAATCAAGCCCCCATCGCTTCCACAGGCACACCATGTGTAAATAATCTTTAATCTTAAATGCCCGCCTCTCAGTAGTTAATCTAGCATCAAATACTCTCTATGATACTAAGTTATTGAAGCGAAATGTAAAAGCCACCGTGTTGTGGTGAACTGCAAAGTTAAAGCAAGGATATGCAATTTATTTCAGAAGCCTCTATGTTATATTGTTGAAATTCTATTTTCCAGCAATCAATAAATCAAATGCTCTGTTGCAGGCTTGTAATAAGCCTATTCAATTATTTCATTCTGCTCTCATGAAATGATTGGATGGCCTACCTGCCTGTGTACCTGTGTGTTCAAGTCAAATCAATAGCATTGCTGGTACTAACAATACATTTTTGCAGTTTTACTATTTCTGTAAATACAACATTGACATCAGTTCAGTTTTTAAGACATTGATCCTAACTCTTACATTTCAACATTGTTATTTATTTAAAATATTTAGCTATTTATATAAGGCACATCAATTAAAACCACCCGTGATTAAAATCTCCAGCCTGTCAGTCTGTCACCAGGGCAAAGTGAGATCGCTGCCGTGTGTTTTGTATTCCTACGTATGCAGCTTCAATGTGTGAATAGTGTAAATGCACTTGTGACCCCGTTTGGATCGACAGCTCACTGTGGCTCAATGAGAAGTGCTCACAAAATGTGGCATAAATTGATTTAACGTTAAACAAGTTTTGATCAGGACCCTTAAAGGTCCCCTATACTATTTTTCAAGAATATATAATAGGTCTCAGATATATACAGAACATGTCTCTGACGTGTTTGGCTCCAAATACCAAACAGATCATGCATTGTAGCATCCCATAAACCCCTCTGTTTCAGCCCTGTTTCAAAAGTGCTGATGCTGTGTCCTTAGCTTTAAATGCTAATGAGCTTCTGCTGGCCACGCCCCTCTGAGAGATGATTGGTTTAAAAATACACAATGGTGCTCTCGGAGGAGATTCAGGTGATAAGGTGGGCGTGGGTTACCTTTGTTGGTTATTGGCTAATGGTTGCACAACCCAAAACACATTGTGACATCATAAAGTGGCCAAAATCTGATAAACTCATTTTCAGACAGGTTTTTATATAAATGGATCAGGACAAAAAGTGAGGGAATTTTTTATCCTGAAACTTTCAGAATCTCTTTACACAGCGGGGACACATGTTTATGTATAAAATACATGAAAAAGATTTTGCGTAATAGATGACCTTTAATAATACATCGTTGCTATCCAACCCAATTAATGCAGTGGTTTTCTTCTTCTTTTCTTCTTCAAAAGTTGCCTAGCACAGCATTACATAAATATGGAATCAAAACAACAAACAGTTTATATTTTCCTACAGTAGTGCACTCAATATCAATACGCTTTTTTAACTTTTTGGAATACTGCTACAGTGACGCAGGTGCGTGAATCTCTCAAAGTTTCAGGTGTTTCAGATTTAATTCCATATTCATTAACTTGGCTGTTGGTGCAACACAATTAGAGGCCTCGTGAATCCAGGAATAATCCGTAACACTCGTAGGACATGAATCACAGTAGCAGAAGATAGGAATAAATTAGCTGCAATAAAAAGGTACTAATACCCCGTATTACTTCAAGCTTAAAGTCTCCCCTTCCTTCAATACATGTGACCACTTCTACCTTGGGAGGCTGATATTCTCAAGCCTCTCTGACTAATTATTTCTGCTCCATGTGGAATGAGAAGCTGACATGGTATCACACTCATATGATGGATTAAAAAAGAAAGAAAGAAGAAGACCACTATGAATCATGTGCGAGAGAGTATTTTTCACTTTGGAAGGTGAAATTGAAAGTCATGTTTCTGGGCTGCAGGTTTCAGTGGCACATTTTCTTCACTGCAGCCTGTCTGACACTTTCTCCACTTCCCTCATTTTTACAGAGCTTACCCACAGTCTATTCCTCTGGTTCCTGCGGCCCATGTGTCTCTCCATTTTTAGGAGTGACTTACTGATGAATTTCATGTTCTTCCTACAGGAGTAAGAGAGGAAGCAATGGGCTGGACTATGACTCTAAAAGATGACTGTGGGGTCATTTCCTGGACACGGCGAGCTGGGAACTGCCTCGGCTTCCTTCTCCTCTTCTCCCTCGTTTCCATTTCAGTCCAGTCAGACATTGTGTTTCCTAAGGACCGTCATTTCTCATGGAAAGCAGGTAAAATGTCTTATTCTTCTTCTTCTTTGTGTAAATCCACCCCCACTTTAGTCCAATACAAACATCCAGGTATTTAATCACTGGAGCAATATCAGCGAATGTGCTTACTTATAAATCCACACATTGAGTTATACAACTACACTTAGTTTGTAATTTGCCAAGGTTGCTCCAATGCTCTGCAAAATACTTTTACCTTTATATAAGACACCCTCTCTGAACCTGGTAAGGTTCACAGAGTTTAACTGGAAATGCAGCACATTTTATATGCTATACACACTAAGACTCAGTCTTTAGTTCTCATTATAGGAGACAAATCCGGTCATTTTTAGTGCAACCACTTTAAAAAAAAGTAATCCTCCTCTTTCTGATCCACATTGTTGGGGGGCATAAACTTTAGGATGCTAGTGGACATCATCATGCCAGAAGACCATACGCCTGGACAGTTAGCACATTAATACCTTCTTTCTGACCGACTATCCATCTCCAGCCCCGTGGTGACAAGCGAGGCTTCGATTGTTAACATAGTGATGTGTGTGCTGCAGTTATGTGACATGGTAATGAGACATTGTGACCTGGTAAATAATAATGTCATACAATACAAAACAGCATGCTGCACAGTACATGTATTTTGTTGTAAATGTTGAGTCTACAAATATTGATTTGAATGTGCTTCTTATGTTTCAAACGCTTTTGTGAGCATCTCTGCAATGTATTATTCACAAACTTTAGCATGTATCTGATAGGATCACGTTTCGATAACATAATTGAAAGCTGATGACCTCCTTACTCCCTTTTTAAAGATATTTGAGGTAATCTCACGATTCATCCTCCACATGATTAACAAATTCAATTCAAAACTCATTTCCGAAAGCAGCTCTAAGAGGGAAACTTGGCCTTCCCACACAACCGCCCCACTTGCTGTGCGATTAGCACTTTCATTTCTCACTCTGTGGTTGGGTAATGACACTGCCCAAGTGATAAAGAGATTGATTAATTCCACTTGAAACAGCGTATGTTCAAAAGGGATGTCACCGGAACACCAAGAGTGAGGATTTGACATCCTTGCAGGGCTAAGAAGGCTTATGGGTTGTTACTTGACTCGGAATAAAACCACTTTCAGAAGGAAATCTCCAACCTAACATCTTTGAATATATTCAGTCATCCATCTCCTTATGACTGTTTGACTCCAGGGGAAACTGAGGGACTGTATCTTCCAACAACAGACACTTCTATTGAAGAAGTTGCACAATAAAAGGTGTTGTTTTGCAGAACGAGTACGTATTTGGTATATTGTATATGAGCAAACATTCCTCGGAGTCATGTGAGTCTCACTGTTTCTGCGGCAGCTCCAGGCTTTATATCACATACAGTACTACGTTTGTGTTGGCAAATTATTTAACTTTCCCATCACCACCATAGACATAGTCTTTGAATTCTTAAAATGGCTGACAAGCTTCGTTTTTAATTTTGGTCTTGTCAACGTAGAAAGGATGTGCTCTAAATTATGCACAGCCAACCTATTGTGTGTTTGGTGTGTATATCTAGGCCAGCAGCATTGTGGGGTAAATCTTTTGTGTGAGGCAGCTCCCAGAGCTGTGGCTAAGCTGGGAGTCTCTGGCTGAAAAAGAAAACTGGAGCCTTTTAAGCCTGACCTTCATCAGCGTCTTGAAGAGCAGAATGTAGCGCTGAAGCACTGCTGCTAATGGGACTATTATTTAACTCTTTAAAGGGACATTTCAAAGACGACCGCTTTAAACAGTCATACTTGGCATTTTAACAGCGAGGTATACATTTATCAATTACTCACACTGCACTGAGAGGCAGTCCTCCAGAATAGATCCTGAGACGGTAATGGAGGTAAAACCGCCATGTAATCATGTAAGGCTTTTTACTTCAACTACATTAGGTAGCAAACCATTTTACATATCTCTTTGTGTGAGAAGAATTCTATAGGAGGCATCACATAAGATAAGGACTTGATGTTGTCGCTGCTTATTAAATACACAACACATCAGCGCTGTCTTCTGGTAAAGCACAGTGTGATTTGCATTGATCTGGCGGTGTTATGCCGTGTGTGCATGCACCTCGCGGGACGCGCACAGCGTAAAGCAAAACCTCCCAGACATGTATTGATCTGTACGGCAAGTACCGGTTGAACTATATAATTTCCTTTTGGGAGGGCCATTGCATAACACGGGCAATAACAACCCAGAGCCTGGCTGCGGGGAAACGTGGGCCTGTTCCGAGTTTGTTCTAATCTGTGCAAATGACCATGCTGCTTTCGATTTTCCCTCATGTTAATAAAATATTCCGGTTAAACGCGGACCACTGTGTCCAGCACTCAGTACCAGCGATGAGAGTTTTTCCAGAGCAAGGGGATTTGTAAATGCCCAAACATACCCAGTTTTAATACCCTGGAATGGGACATTCCTCCATATTCCTAAAACCTGTCCTGTGATGCTGAGTGAGTGGACTTAGTGAGTTTGAGTTGAGTTACTGAAAACTAAAAGTGAAAACTTGATTTATTTATTGCAGGGTCTGATTATTAAATTGGTCCTTTTATTTGTGAAGTTGCAGTGGCAAATAAAGAAATGCTTACTTGTTGGTAGTACTGGTTAGGTACACAAAACACACTGGTGTTCTGTTTCCAGTTTCCTGTTACTGTCACTACTGTTTTTGACACTTTAAACACTGCTATCCTACCAAATGCCTGTAAAAATCTGAATTATTATGTAAATAAAAAAACATTTTCCGAGTAAAATGGTTTTATTGAAAATAAATTATGAATTTTTTTTTCTCCTTCTTTATTATTCAATATCGCGAATAATACCGTACCTGTGGACTTGTGTATTCGCGATATTATCGTACCGTGAAGTTTTTTTTGGTATCGTTACCTCCCTAGTGTTACACTGTATGTGTTTTTCCTTTAAATGTTGTGTTTTAAATGTAAGGGGTCCATATACAGCCTCCATCTGGAATATCCTCCAACAACAGAGCGTTAAATTTGGTATTTTTGACTTTCATATACAATCTGAATTTTAAACACATGCAAGCAAGCCATGGTGCTTATCCAGAGTCAGCCTTAGGGTGTTTTCTCATGCCGAGGCGCTTGTCCTTGGTAGACATGTCTTCCGAGCGGGGGTGTGTTTCTCAATGTCGAGGAAGGCTTCCTCCAGAGCCACATTCAAGGATGCCACACGTCACTTGAGTCCCCCGCCGAAGTGACTGTTCAAATGTCCAGGATACCTTGAATTCTACAGAAGCCGGAGTTCTTCGTTGCGGGAAATTTCGAGGCTGCACATGTGTATCCTTCGGGGTCTTAAAACCCACACATGCTTTGCGCACGGAACCAATTCCCAATCTTTGGCGGAAAAATGTAAGGGCGGGACCTCTCATATGAACGCACACCCTGCAACACCTGTAGCCTGTTTCCGACCATTTCTTTGTTTTCCGAGGCAGGAGGATTCTTGCCTCGCTTCTGAAGACTGTTAACAAGGAAGCCTTCTCCGACATTTGGAGAAACACCCATGTCCTTCAAAAGCAAAGGAAGAATCCTTGATCCTTTTTGGGATTTTAAGACCAGCCGTGTCCGCCTCGAATGTCCGCAACGAAGGATGCTGGGCTCGGAGATTCCAAAGGATCCTGGACATTTGAACAGTCCTTCGCGGGCTCAATGACGTGTATCCTTGAAATAGTGGGCTCTGAAGGAGCCTTCCTTGACATTGAAAACACCCGTATCGTCTGAGAAGTCAAATCCCTCTCCTCGCTTTTTCATTTGCATCTGAAAGGAAGTTTTAGGCCGAAGCCTTAAAATCGTTGAGGTAAACACTTATCAGAAGTTATTTGTGGTTTTCAACAGCTTAGTTTTAACAAATCAGGAAAAATAGCTCTTTATTCCTTAGGTACAAGTCCAAATGGATGGGGCTTGTATTGGTGCATCAAAAGCTTCTCCTTCTTAAAAGAAACAAACACCGGTAAGGGAATCAACTAGTTCAAGATAGTGAGGTATCGTTTGCCCTGAAAGAAACTTTTGATATTCTAAATTCTTTTCAAAAATACATTTGAAAGTGTGTACATTTTAGAGTGCAGTGAACACTTTGATTGAAGAAGTATTTCCAGATTTACTTACCTGTTTTCATTTCATATTTTCTTTCTGGCCCTTTTTAATCATAAATGATAGTCTGTGTCGTTTTCAAATAATCTTGCAAGTTGTTCCTTGAAAGGGTTGAATAATTAAAGCCCCGGCTAATGTTCATGCGAATTTATGTGAACTTTGGAGCTTGGGCAAAGATTTCAAGCAAAGATTGAGGAATCATAAGGTTTTTCTTAATGGAGAGGAATCTTCTTCTCAAGCCCCTGATAGGAATTAATTTCAAGGAGTTTTACGTGCTGAGCTCCTGTCTTCCGAGGCCCCTTGTGACTGCAATAGAACCCATTATTTGGGGGTGATACAAGTCAGGGCAACATTTACATTGTCAATTTCGTCCTTCTGAAGTATAATTTCAACCACAACGCAGTTGGCAACCAGATCGAACTCGAAAATCAACAACACTGGCTGCAGTTCGCTCTGTTGTTTCTGAAAAATACTCAAAAGCGACANCTCGGTAGAATTCCAAGGAACCTGAACATTGGAACAGTCCTTCGGCGGGATTCGATGACGTAGCATCTTTGAAATAGTGGCTCTGGAGGAGCCTTCCTCGACATCGAGGAAGGCTCCTCCAGAGCCACTATTTCAAAGATGCTACGTCATCGAATCCCGCCGAAGGACTGTTCCAATGTTCAGGTTCCTTGGAATTCTACCGAGGACTGAATCCTTCGTTGCAGGATATTTCGAGGATGCACCAGTGTATCCTCCGCGGTCTTAAAATCCCCACAATGCTTTGCGCATGGATCAATTTCCAAAATCTTTTGGAAACGCAGGGCCTCTCATGTGACGCACACCTGCACACTTGTTAGCCTGTCCCATTCTTCGGAATGGGACAGGATTCTTGCCTAGCCTCTGAAAGACCTGACTCGTAGGGACATGTCCTACCAAAGAAGCGTCCTCAACATTGAGAAACACCCCTTGTCACTCGTCGATATCTTGCCAATCCTTTTATGGAAAGCGCCCCCTGCAGGTATAAAAATATTGGTGACATCAAGTAACAACTAAGGAATCATATAATTCATAAATTGTCAAAGTATTGATTTTATGTAGGGAGGAAATTATGATTAATCATCTGTCCACTAAAGTGGACGTTATGCATCACTGGCTATATTTCAACTACAATTCATACTGTTACTGCTACTGTTGTTCTTGTAAAATATGTAAAATACTTAATCTGCAATATCTTTTTGGGCCGTAAATCAATATGCTTATGTTATTACAATGTAATTTTAAGTTTGCACATCTTTATTTATCATTTTTTCAATATTTACATGTATTCAGTTCAAACTTAAATGCATACTGTCCACCTGAGTGGACATAAAAAAATATATTTGAAAAAACTGGATAAAAAAACCTAAAGTTAAAATCTTGTTTTTCATGCCCAAGAGCAATAAAAACACTTGGTAAAAAAATCCTGACTGAGGTTGTCATAATTCATGCATGAAAGGGTTAACTTTACCTTACAACAATAATGAGAGAGAGGCTGGTTCGATGAAAGGGAATTGTGTAGTAGGGTTGGGTTAGGGTGGTTTATCTTCCATTTCCATAAAGCACTAACGATAATAGGACTTACTACTAAACCCCATGACAATCTAGAATTTTGAAATGTAGCTGGATTTGTCTTTTTATCAGTTTGTCAGCTGCTCGCACACAATGCTCTGACATCACTGAACGGCAGAGGGTTTTGTTCAGAGGGGGCAGTGCAGCACAGCAGTTTCCTGACCTATGTGAATCATTGCCTATTTACTTTTAAAGCTCTATGGAGCAGAATAAATCCCACTCTAATACACAGTTGTGGTCAAACTGCTGACAACTGCAGGGCCCATAGGGAAAATCAGCTTTTTTGTAATGAAAGCATTAAAATACAAGTGAGTTGTGAGGATGTATCTCCAGAGTTGTTAACAAACAGGCCAACTATTTTGCCAACACATTTGCGTGTTTCCATTTGTTTCTTATATCATTACATAGAAAGTAAGACCTAATGACTCAAAGTAAACCCTGTTATGCAGTATCAACATGAGCAAAGAGTTACTATCCAAGCTGGATCTGAGTTACAAGACTATGGTGATTTCTAGCTACTCCTAAGTCCGCTCACACACTTTGTAATTCCAGATTTTGCCAAACGGCGAGATAACCCACCCAAGACACATATAGTGCTCTATGTCCATCGAGCGATTGGGGTTGGAGAAATGGGAGAGGGGGATTTAAACAATAGCCATAATACTTTTACAGTGGTTTAAATATGGCTTTTATTCTGTTGGAGAACTGTAGATGAAGGGACCTCATGACTTTGTCTGTATTAGCCATGCTTATGTTGTCATCAGGCTGCAGATGGTGCAAGATTTTAAATTGTTTCTTCTGTTCAAACGTTATGTTGTAACACTTGCAAACTTGTTACAAAATGAATGCATCCCCTTTCTTTCTGGATTGTATTGCTATTAAACTACTAGTTCTAACAGTTACTCTACTCAATCTTGAGCAAGCAGGATAGTGCTACATCTTCATAGCTGTAAAAATTGCTTAATGCAAAATTAGACTAAAATGTAAATGAAAGGAGTTTGTGTTCACAGTCCAATCAGGTCGTAAGGAAAAACCATGTGCTTGTATTTGGTTTCCATATTCAATTTGAATTCAGCTCCACCTGAGTATCATATTATGTCAATGCATGTCAAATAGAATCTCCAATTTCCTACAATAACCTGTTTTCTCAGCATGTCATTTACAGCTGATAAGCTCTGTTAGAGGTCCCTATAGAAATAGCACGGGCTACATGATGCGTCGCTATATATCTGTATATTCTCTGGTGCATAATTCAAAGTCTCAAATGTCAAAATAACGCATCTCCTGGCCATTTTCATACATGGCATTTACTGAGCACAACAAGGCTCCCAAGAGCATAACCTGTTGGATCTGTGGATTGTTCCTCCAGCAACACCATCAAAAACAAGCTTGACTCATTTTATAAAACAATTTTATCATCCACAAGGTACAATATGGACTGTGAAAGTAACAGCTGACAGGGCGCTTTGCTGCAAAAAGAAGATAGTATAAGTGTAACGAGATATTGTACGCTTGCAACAGGCTAAAGAAATGCATTTGTCTAATGTGTTTTTATTCCAATGACACTGTTAAAGTCAAAAAGCCCTCGGTAAATTATTCAGTGCAATTTGGTTAAATGTGAAATCCTGGTGGAGCGGTTTCTAGCACATTGCCGCTTTTGAGCTTATTTTTTCAGAAACAACAGAAGCTCACTGCGGCAGTGATGTTTGATTTCAGCTTTGATGGTGCAACTGTGTGGTGAAATATACTCAGAGACTGAAATGAAATGTAAATGTTGCCTGACTGTATCACCCCAAATATGGGTTCTTCTTGCAGTCACAAGGCCTCTGGAAAGACAGGAGCTCCAGCCCTGTAAACTCTTTGAATAATCCATCAGGGGCTGAGAGAGATCCCTCTCATTAAGAAAAACCTTTATTGATTCCTCAATCTTTTGAAAATCATTGCCCCTCAGCTCAAAGTTCCCACATAATTTCGATGAACATTAGCCGGCTTTAATTATTCAACCCTCAAGGGAACACTGGCAGGATTTATGAAAACGACACAGATATCATTTTTATGATTAAAAGCAGAAGAAATATGAATGAAACAGGTAAGTGAATCTTGAAATACTTTCTTCTAATCAAAGTGTTCACTGCACTCTTAAAATTGTACACACTTTCAAATGTATTTTTGAAAGAATTTAGAATATCAAAAGTTTCTTCTCAGGGAAACAGATACCTCACTATCTTGAACTAGTTGGATTCCCTACGGTGTTTTTGTTCTTTTTTAAGAAGGAGAAGCTTTGATGCACAATACAGCCCCATTTGGGATGTACCTAAGAATAAAGCAGCTATTTTCCTGTTTGTTAAACTAAGCTGTGAAAAACACAAATACCTTCTGATAGGTGTACCTCAGCGATTTAAAGGCTTTCGGCAGAAAACTTCCTTTCAAAGATGCCAAATGAAAAGCAGAGAGGGGATTTGACTTCTTCAGACGACTACGGGTGTTTCTCAATGTCAAGGAAGGCTCCTCCAGAGCCACTATTTCAAGGATACTACGTCATTGAGTCCCGCCGAAGGACTGTTCCAATGTCCAGGATCCTTGGAATTCTCCCGAGGCCAGCATCCTTCGTTGCGGAACATTTCGAGGCGTGACACGGCGGTCTTAAAATCCCAAAAATGGATTCAAGNTGGTGAAGCAACGTGTCTGCGTGTTAAGGTGGAACCTGAGCATTCACGTTGATCACCTCTCATTATAACTCATTATAAATCTATGAAACTATAAATATTAAACTTCACTCACGTGTTCATTTGAGGACAGCTGTTACATACCTGGGTGAAGGTTACAGTTCATTTAAATGAAAGATACAACATTACTCCACACTCATGGTTCAGTCCACCTTAAGAAATAAGATCGACCTCGGAAGCAGTTGTGTTTTCAAAAAAACTTTATTGACACAAGTACACTTTGTTATAGTCTAAAGTCTAAACCACAGAAATGACTCCGGAAAAGCTGCAGATAGAGCCATAAGAAATGAATGCAACTGATTTAATCCGCGCGGTTTGGCTTTATGAAGCAGGCACGCAAACGGTTACATCATGACGCAAACGATGACGCAATGACGCATTACCAGCCGGACTCTGGGCGGTGTGAAAAGAGCCAGAGCTAAACCGAAGAACCGGTTCTGAACCTGAAAAGCTCTAACACGGAGCTTGAACCGGAGTTGCGTTGGTGTGAATGAGGTCTAAGAGGGGCTTTTAAGCTCACATTTGGGGGTTTGGCAACTCAACATGCAGCTTTTGTTTCTAATGTCCTTACAATCAATCTGCAGCCTGAGTTTCAAACATAAAAGCCCATGTGGAGCCACCATTTGAATTCTTACAACTCAAAGAAGGGTTTATTGTTCTTTCTGATTTAAAGAACTCATCCACTTTGAATAAAAGGTTTGCACTTTTATTGTTTTGTTTTATTCAAGCTGCCTTTGTCTGACATGTAGAGATGCCGGGAATTCATTCTGTTTGGATGAGTGAGCAGAGTATTCTGGCACCCGGGCAGCCATATGCCAATTAGACACCTCTGCTTTCTGATTACTAGCCAACCTCTCCGGCTGCACCGCTCTGGAAGCCATACCTGACTGCACCCAGATTACATCCTCCCTCCAGCCAGTCTAATTTGACTATTCATGGGACAAGAAGCGATCTCAACAGGCTGAAAGAACATGTCACAACTGATTGGAAAACATGGTCTGGAACAAAAACAAGCTATGGAAGCAAGCCTAACCCCAAGGCATCCCAGCATTGTTTCTTGAAAGACAGACATTTGAGATTACCCCAGTGTTAGATATGGTTTGTCAGAGGACCTGTTGCTGTTTCTCCAAGCCTGTCAGTTTAAAGAATTACGGGCTATTGTGTTCATACAGCTCAAGCTCGGACTCATCCAATCCGTGCCTCTCAGAAGAAGGGGAATGCAGGCTATCCTGAAAAATCTTTAAAAAGAAAAAAGCTTTAAAGCGGCTAAATATCTGGGTCAAAGGAATCATGCCAGGCTCTCAGTGGTCACAGAAAACCTGGCAAACAGCAGTGTGGCTCAGATGCTGCAGTGCATCCTATTACATACTCCGTGATCTGAAGGAATGCAATCTGCTTCTCTGTCTCCGGTGGTCCTTGTTTCTCACATGCTGGATTCGGAGAGCGAGGACCCTGCAGCTACCATGAGGGAACATATGAGCAGGCCTTCTCTTTCACAGGTGGTCACCATAATTAACGTTTGATCAAATCTTTCCAAATGAATGTCAAAAGCTAATTTGGTGTGCCGAGGCTCTGAACAATCACCGTCCTCCCGCCTCTCTAAAAACAAGCCAAACACACCAGTTCTGTCTGGAGTGGAAACAAAGGAATATCATCCCACTACACATCTATTCCAGAGTTGCCAACCTCTTCCCTGGATTTCAACATCATTATGTACCCAACCAGCTCATTCTCTCTTCACATGATAGCATAAATTCATGCCCATATCCCTGTGCTCTTCCTTCTGTACTGCATCCAGTATTCAGGTTAATGCAGCTGAAAGTGTTTTCTCCATGTTGTGGTGCATGTGATTGTTTTTGATTGGCTTTGGCAACATCTAAAACAGAAATTAATTCTCACCCAAAGATTTTTGCAGATGTTTCCATTGGCAGAATGACCATGACAACATTGAAACAATCAGAAATGCGATGCACAACACAGCTTTTTGTATTCATTGTATGTATCACTTGTGGGTACAGCTGCAAAGATCTTTCACCGCAGGACCAATGTTACTGTCCGACTCCAATGTATTACTTTATACTGGCAACGTTTCTATTCTAATCAGAACTACAACAAAAAGAAGACTTCCATATTTGCTTGGCCTGAACAGATGATGTAAGCTCTGAGACATACTGTGTATTTCCAAAAAGGTTTAGCCTCGTCAGACTTTGTATCATGACTGTACAACAAATAGGCACGGATGAATAAGGAGGTATTGAAAACATGCATTCATAGACAGATCAACTCAGTATACTAGGAATTACGTCAGCATCTCACAATTTACATACAATGCCAATGATCAGTGCCAAGGCAGGAAGTAGAATTCCTTTTACATAGCCAGAAGCATTTGAGTTTTTTAGCCCATCATAGTCGGCAATTCATTGAACACTTCAAATAAAAGTCTTTTTTTTATGTCACCACGATCCTTTACAGCTGCCTAACGCTTAACGGTCCCATGACATGCTTTTTCGGTTATTAGACGTCCCCTTGTGTGTTATGTAGCTTTTTCTGCATGTAAACGATCTTAGTCAAAAACCCTCAAAGTGCACCCTGTAGCGAGTAAAACTCTTACACAGAAAAGACCTGTCTATGCTACCCCAGCACGCCTCGTTTGAGATTTTTATTTTTCATTTTTTTCTTCCTGGGTATGGTGACGTAACCATACCCAAATGGACCAATTTGTCCACTAGGACCAATCCGCGGAGCCGTTACTCTACGTTACGTTACGTCCGTTACTCTACGTCCGTTACTCTACGTTACGTTACGTCCGTTACGTCCGTTACGTTACGTCCGTTACGTTACGTTACGTCCGTTACGTTTCTCAGCTGCAGCTCCGCGGATTTCTCAGCCCGAGACGGCGGGACGCGGCGAGGCTGTGGGTCTGTGTGTGTGCTCAGGCTGAGTTCAGGCTGAGTTTCGCCTTGTCTCGCTGTCTCACAGACCCCACGCAGCAACCAGGAAAGGACACCAGTAAGCCAGCTCACACTGCCGCTCCTCGCAGCAGCGAGCCCCGCAATGCCCCGCCAACACGGCACCCAGACCCCACGCAGCATTCTCATGTTTCTCATTACTGGTGTCATTTTCTGGTTGCTAACTCCATTGTAACACATAATCACTTATGTTCCGCTGTAACGGTGGTGGACTCATCAGAACAGAGTGGGCGAGCTGACCAATCAGAGCACAGTGGGCTCACAAGGAGGGGGGGCAGGAGCTCCAACAAGCCGTTTAGAACAGAGAGTGAATACACAGAGATGCGGTATGACAAACCAAAGGGATTTTAGAACATCATGGGACCTTCAACATAACTTGACATGTATTTAACATAACAGCAATATTTGAGATTGTTAGAAGAAAAAGACTTCAAAGCAAGGCAAGGCAAGTTTATTTATATAGCACTTTTAAACACAAGGCAATTCAAAGTGCTTTACAAAAAGAGTGAAGAATAAAAAACATTCTTATTAAATGTTATCGTGGGTTTTTCAAATGTGTCCAATATAAATGTTGTGTCTGAAGATAAGGTTAAATGTAATTTCACAAGACTTTTTATTTTAGTTTATTTTAGAATTTCCATCTAACACGTGTTGCATTTTCTTTATTGTAAGCATTTTGAGGCTGTTGCCATCTTTGTTGTGTACTGATGCCATGATTACTGTATGTGCCCTGCCTATCACCATTTGGTGACAAAAGCGTGTGTGTCGTTCTCCATACACACCGTCTCCATGTGACTCTGATCTGTTATACAGCAGACTGACTGTCCTCAGTAAACCCAATAATCATTTCCAAACTCCGGCTGTTAGAACAGAACTGCTGTCTCTGTCATTCCTGCTCACAAGCATTACCGCAGCTACCTGCCCCCCCCCACTGCAGTAAATCATTCAGGATTGGATTCACTCACCTCTACACTAAAATCATGTTCATTGTTTGGCTTTAGCTTGAGAGGAGATGCCAAAAGTCATCTAACATCACTGATATTTCTCTTGCAAATGTCTAGAGGAAGATTTAGATGGTTGACCATTAACATTTATCGTAGAACTGACTCCCTGCTCCAGATAAGCAGCAGAAGCCGTCTGAGAGTAATGTTCAAAATATATTCACAGCACCTGATAAGAAGTTTAATTTGCTTATTTAAAAGATGTCAGCGTGCTGCCTGACTAGATTTGTATGTTTTGGGATTTTCCCCAGCACTTTTGATACTCCTTTTTGTCTAAACTTCAGTGGATTACATCTAGAAATAACTTAAGTAGACATATTTTGGGTGGTGGGGGATACTGTTTTAGAAATCATAAGCCTAAAGACTTTATGATCCCACACCTGCATGCAGGCCATTGATGAAAACATTTATTTTTTAAGATTTTTGGGCAACCAGTGCCTTTATTAAGTGAATCAGTAGTGACAAAGAGGGCTGTGAACTAATATTTTGGTCAGTTACCATTGAAAATGAACACTTGTTGGGACAGATATGACAACATAATGTAGATTCTCCCAAGAATAGAACCCAGAAATGATCAAATAGCATCACATTACATAACAAAACTGCAAGCACACTTAAATACAAAGTATTTGACTAATCATGATTTGCCTTACCTTAGCCAGTTGACTGCCAGTCATCACTTTAGGTGATCTGCTTGGTGCAGTGGCAGATGCTTTATCCAAGTCCTTCCACAGAAGACAGGAGCAGGGCAGAGGAGGCCTCCAAAGACGTTAAGTCTGACAGTAAATCAGCTGTGCCAGGCCTTCCGCCTGAAGCATCATGCAGTGGCTTAATCCTGTGTGAATCAATGTGCAGAGGGCTGGGACTGTTTCACACCTCCAGCAGCACAGAGTGGAATTAACTCCCTGGCGCTGCCTCTTTCAAGTACCCACCCACTGATGTTCCCACCAGGGTTGGCACAAGAGTCAGCCTGGGCTACAAGGTCTGAGACAAGGAAGACAAAAGAGAAAAGAACAAAGACACATTGATATAAACATCTTATACCACAGCGAGTCAAATGTGGCGCTTCATACAATGACATTCTCAAGATTATATTTCTTTCACATGAAGCATTGGTGATGGCTATCGTGCTTTGCAGAAGCCTACAAACTGCAAAGAAAGATATGAATGATCCGTTCGGTCTCATTCATTAGACTATTTATCTCAGAAAAAGTGTCTGCGCATGTAAATGAGGATGATTATGTTTCCCAAGTTTAGACTTGATGTTATTGCTCGGAGAAGGGCTGCATCATTTATGCATTTTTTTAGAACAAAGTGTGGTTGCTGTTTGAGAATGTTACATTATAACTGGAAGGTTTATGGCCATGATTTGTCACTGCCTGTATCATATTTCGACAGTAATATCAAAGACAAGACTGCAGTCCAAGTGCAGCAGCTTGGGTTTTTACTCTCCTATGACATCCAATGATTACATGTCAACCTTGCAGCCAAACGTGTTCTCAGAGCTCATCCACAGGAAACTCTGATTCTATTAACACCTCCTGCCCTTGTCTCCAATCCGCCCCCAACCTCTTCCCCAATGGCCCCACCTCTAAGCTTCTCCCCCATGTTGACCTTCCTGGCCACGCTCCTGAAAACCCCAGATCCCAGTGACCCAGACCTTATTTCCCAAGGCTTTTAAGCGCCTTGCCTTGCCATTGCAATGTGGCTGAAATGAGCTTGTCTCCGTAGATGCACTTCTTCTACCCTGGTTGGCTACTAACTAAATAATAGCCAACACATGGGATGGAATATAAAGGAGCTCCTGGTGGGTGAAACAAAATCAATTCCTAACATGCAGTCTCAAGTAGGGACAAGCAATTCATTTAAACTTTATTCAATCTCAACTTTAGACTTGTATTACAGTTAAAATGGGTGTGCTTCCATTTACTATTATCTCACCTCTTAAGGCTTTCTGCATCTTGCAGTGGTATACGAAGAAAAAATGTAAAACTGTCTAAGAAATCAGAACAAATTGAACAGAGAATAGGTTTCTGTTGCCATAAGGTGAGACAGAGGCCCCGGCCACACGAGGACGCATACGGCTAAACGCATAGGATTAACGCAAACGCATCGCAAAAAAGCTTCCGTCCACACGCAATGTTCACCGGATAGTGAGTGTCTGTCCACACGAGACAGCTCCGTTTAGCTCCAACCGCTGGAGAAGCTGCAGTACTTATGCAGGAGCCTGTACGTGGCGCTGTAACTTCCTCCACAAAAGCAGCGAAGAAGCATGGTTGTCATAGTTGCCCTTCTGTTTATTCTCCGCGGTGGGGGCCGAGGGAACCGGGCAGAGTTTTTCGCCAGTCAACGTGTGTTAAAGTTTAAATCTTCCGGACAAAATTATAAAAGTGCCAGTCAAAGGTCTTCTTTGTTATTTATTGAGCTTTAAAACAAGATGAATAACGAATCTATATAATATAATAATAAAATACATGGAGCCTCTCTTTTTCCTCCCCTCCTTCGGACAGCGTCAGTGTCGTTCATGCAGCAGCTGATCAGTAATGAGTGACCCGGCCGACAGTAAAAATAAACATATTTATATAACTGTTTAGGTAGTATGAGAGGGTAATTAAAAATAACTAAGGGTGACTGATCTGGACTTGAATGATGTTTTTGCTCCGTTCACCGCTGCATCACCGCTGTGATGCCAGCTGCAGGTGAGCAGAGCTGACGTGCTCCGTCCTGTCAGATTAGACTCACTCGCGTTTATGGTCCATTATCGATAGAAAGATAAATAATCGAATTCAGTGTGCAGTTTACTGACGCGGGGTGAGCAGCAGAGGTGGGAGAGCGGGGTATTGCGTCATCATATAGAAAATATCGTAATAGGGGCACACACGGGAGCCGTTGGGACCTCCCAGACGTTGCGTATGCCTTTCTATCACCTTGGATCCCGGCTATCGTTTTCCGCAGTTGTTTACTTCATATTGGTCGGTCCTCGTGTGGCCCGAACGGTCTATATGACACTAAAAGTAACACAAACGGTATCGTTTTCGTCCTCGTGTTGGGCCGGGGCCAGAGTCTGTCTCCAAGGCTAAATTAATTAAAAACTGAAACATTGCAAAAAACTATTGGTAAAAAACATGAATGGTCCCCCTCAGGATGATTTGATAGACTTTGCAATATCTTCCCTAAGTGCTATCGCCGGGTCGGAATGATTCCCATCAGCCTCAGAGGTACTTTGCTGGGTGATAGCAAACGTACAATATTAAAGGTCACCTACTGTATCATGCAAAATCCACTTGTTTCATGTCTTTTGTATTTAAAATATGCATTGCCTCTCTACGTTTAAGGGATTCTTTAAGTTTAAGGAACAAGATTCTCTCTCTTTTTGTCCTGATCCATTTATATAAATACCTGTCTGAAAAATGAGCTGATCAGATTTTGGCGACTTTGTGATTTATACGGTTTTTTGGCTGAGACCATTAGCCAATCCACCAACCAAGGTAACCCCCCCGCCCCCCTTATCACCTGGAATCTCCTCCTAGAGCACCATTGTGTTCTTTTATAACAAATAATTCTCTCAGAGGGGGTTGGGGAGTGGCTCCTTATATTTCATCGAAAAGCAGGGGTGGGAACCTCCGGCCCCCGGCCGTATACGCCCGCAGAGGACCATTTGGTACGGCCCTCGAGTAAGTATAAACATCTGAACAACATGTTCAAGAAGCCACGTGCTCACGCTTACCAGT
>NW_011350954.1:144730-144934 GCF_000735185.1 Notothenia coriiceps | reverse complement strand
GTCAATAACTTTGTTGTTATTAGCATCTGGTTAGCTAGCTATGCTAACGAATATAAGAAGCTTTTTCTCCAACCAGTGAGGTAAAGGCACATCTTTATATGATCATTATAGTTATTAAAAAATAAGAGAATAAAGTAAACAGGTATAAAATACTATATGACAGTAAAAAAAAGTTGTTAATAAACAAGAATACAGTTTAAAAGG
>NW_011350954.1:139965-144694 GCF_000735185.1 Notothenia coriiceps | reverse complement strand
GTGTGCCTTGGCATAAATCTGCTTACAGTTCTGTTTCATATGGGTGTTGAGAGATGTATCCATAGATCTCCTAATGTTGCTCTCAAAGTGCACCAGATTGATGCTTTTAACTAAAAAAAAATCTCCCTGGGAGAACATGCCCCCGGACCCCCTTGAGGAGGTTTGGTCCGGATGCTTCAATGCATGATTTGTTTGGTATTTCGAGTCAAACACTTCAGAGAAATATTTTGTATATGTTTGAGACCTATAATATATTGATGAAAAACAGTAAAATAGGGGACATTGTCTCCTATTGTCGCTCCATGCATGTTAGCATACTGTCATGAGCAATTAGCTTGAAGCAAAGCTGTCACAGCAACTTCAGCATGTTGATTCTTAGTCTAACAATATTGTCTCAATTAGAATAAGTTAATTTCAGTAATGGATATCATTAGGTTTTAAACTTGGTTGCCAGTTTATTCCAGGTGCACATACAGTAGCTGCAACAAAGCAGTCTTTGAAGGAAGGAAGGTTTAAGTCAGCTGAGCTGTTTTGGAGAGATGTTTAGTTAATATTCAAACAATGTGAGAGTTTGTAGTTTCTTATGTTGTTTTTTATGTTATGTTGCAATATACGATTGCAACAAACACGATAATATCAACTAGAGACCTCCTTGCAATCACAGCAACATCAAATAAGGCTAAAAATAGGAAACCGGCAATCGTGTTGAAGAACATAAACACCTGACAAAGGGCTAAAAATGTCCTCAGGAGTAGTTCCCACAACAGCAGGTGTTTTCCCGGACCATGTTTTGCCATGCTGACAGACACCCAGACTCACAAGGTTGTAAAGATACTAGCCTCACACTGTCAGTTTAACAGTTGGAAAGAAAGTTTAATATTCCCTAAGGGATCATTGGAGTCTAGTGGAACCTCCATAAAGAAATGATTCATTCTAGCACTATTGTGTTAGGCTAAAATAATGTTAGCAAGGTGTGCCAATGTTAGGTTAACTTACTGTTCCATATCAAAATGTCACTGTGGGACAGTGAAGCAGAGTTAACAAGTGAAGTCCAAAGACAGATGTGTCTGCCAATCTACTGTATGTCTCCGTCCTCGACCTGCCTGAGTCTTCTCACCTTGCTTCCGGAGCCGGTTACATCACCAGGTTGGCTCTATCCTCCAGTCCCACAGCCAAAAGCCATCTTGACATAACTACAGACACTTTACTTAACATCACAGGCATGGATTTCTTTAATATCCATTCAAGAGACTTCATGTATCCTCTGTGGTGTGTCTAGCTGGCCAGTTTTCCAACAGCTCACTGCACATTGTGGTTTTAAGACTTTGCTTTTTTTAATTCTGCAAGTTTAAAAAGTTAGAGACAACTGCAAGTCGTTACAGCATATCAATATTGCCCAGCATTGGCAATATCTCATACTACATACTATGATACCGTAGGTGTTCGTTGCATCCATTCATAAAACCAAAAGATTAAGAGGAAGATTAAAAGAAAGGAGACACACTAAAATGAGAGCCAACATGAAAAAGAGAGCTTACAGGGATTTATGTTTAAGCAGCCAGGGAACCCACTGTGTTGTGTCATGTAGTGGCAATTTCTTATGTTACCTTATATGCTAAAACCAAATGCTTATAAAAGCATTGTCTAACACTACTGTACCATTTCTTCATATTTGCTGTTTCCTCTGCATACTCTAATGAGGGTTATTATTCTCAAGCGCTTCAAGGCCGCAGGGCTGATTTGGCAGACTATGTTGAAACTCCTCCTCTTCAGACTAAGTTTGAGCTTCCGTATTCTGATAACTGTTATACTGTATATAGCTCAAGGACACAGGTGTCTAATAGCGATATGAGACATCCGTGTGAAAGCAGATTTCTGAGGCGTTCCGCCATGCTACACAAAACTTTGTCTGCCCGCCCTATCTTGTATATAAGCTTTGCTATTTTGTGACTATTGCGTGCACTCCTGCAGACTACTCTATACTCTGTGAGACATGTAGCTTTGAAGCTTCAAATAAATAACCGGAAGACAACGCTGCCTGCTTTCACCAATTTATTATTGATTACTCTCATTGTACATCTTTACAGTATTGACAAGTTTAAATTATCCACGACAGTCACTTCCGATTAAATACTGTTAGAATCAACTAGTCCTTTATTTCCATAAAGAGCAGGCAAACTACGCCAACTGTCTTTGCCACTAATAACATTTTATATAACATTTTATATAACTGTGGCTTGTTTTTAGTTTGTTGAAGTTAAAAGGTGAAAAAGGCCTTGGAAATATTTTCTTTTTAAATGTTTTGTTATCAGGCTTTTAGACAAAAAAAGTTACTTTTGGAGATATGATCATTTGCATTTTCTTTTGTCATTTTGAAAATATTTGTGGGTGGATGCTGAACTTTACCATCTCCCACACATCACCATCTGTCAAATGATTAGTTGCATTTCGCTTACAATTCACAATACAAATATTTGAATATTTAAGCAGATACATTCATCTCATTCATTTCATCTGCGTCAAAACAGACAGTTTTTCATGCTTAGACTTGGGAGTATTCATACACACAAACTGTTCTACCGCTGCCCATCAGCATCCACGTTGCCTATAATCAGATCACTAAAGCACACCATAAATGATGAAATCCTTCCAAAATTTGAAAATATTTTCACCAGACTGTTGATGCTGTATATATTGGCAGATAGAGAGAGGTATCTCCACACTGCCAACACCTCAAACTGTCTGGCAGTGGAGGCGGCTGCTGCTCCTGAAGCCAGGGTTGTGAACTCAATCAGCTGCATGTTTATCGTTGTGGCACGAAACATACTATGGCTCTTTCTGCCAGCCTCAATGTGCTGTAGGAGCGGCAGTTTAGCAAGCTGACAGGGTCACACCATTGATAACAGCAGGAGAGAATGTTAACCTCCGCACCGCCAAGCCTCACCAAACAAAGATCATTTCACTGACACCATCCAGCTACTCCCAAGCATCCTTTTTTCCCAAACATTTCTCTCCATCTCAATTTTCTTTTTAGATTCTTGTTTTGGTCTAGATTAGCTGGTCTTGAAACACGTGCTTCTTTAGAAGATTGCCAAAGTGATTAATTACAAAGTGAATGAGATCAGACAACGTACATTTGAAAAAGGCAAAAATGTGGCTCCGGGATGTTTAAATATGGACGAGATGCGGCAATCTCCTAATCAAATTAGTTACGTCAAGTACTATTATAGAGTGGAAATCTTTACTTCAGTACACTTACTGTAAGTGTATTTCTAATTTCAATCACAATTGACATTCAAAAACTATTTCAATTACATTATTTCTTGGGAAGTAATCAACATCTGATGAAAGTGAAATGAAACAAAGCTTAAACCCACAACTGTTTGAGCATCCATGCTCTTCCATTATGTTGCTCGAAATTAAACATCCAGCTCCAGAATCAGTTCTCAGTCTGATCTAGCGCTCACACTCATATGTTAATCAAATCAGTCCAGTCAGCCACGGACAGAAGAGCATCTCAAAAGAAAAATGAATGCAGTTAAACGCTTGATACGATGTTTAAAACCCTGTTACATTAAAGCTACTCTAAGGATTTAAAAGGTGTTTAATTCTGTGGCTGGATTTGTATGCAACATTGAGTCACTTACACATTTCCCTTTTCAAAGCAAATCAATAGCCTTTAGAGTAAAATGGGGATAATTGTTGCGATGCCTGAAACAAAACAATGAACATTAAGTTGTTGGCTAGATAATTCTCACTGCATCTTTTTTTTTTTTCACACCATAAATACTTCATCAGACATGAAATGGATCTCCGAGAACAATTAGCACAGAACAAAAGTGATAAATGATAAGTGTTTTTTTATTTACTGGTGTGAACATGCTGTCTCCAAGGAAAAAAAGTGGATATGGCTGAAGTTTTTTTAGGAGAAAACATATCATCATCACGTCATCTCTGAGCTGTACAGAGGACTAATTAGTCATATTTCACATATTTCAAGAACAAAATGTAACTACTCACTTGGTGAGCTGCGACTATGTGCAAAATAGAGCAAAAAAGGATTTGGAGCAAAAAACAGACACCAAAAACAAATGTCTCTGCTTTCTGAAGCGGAGGGAACTAATTCCACAAAAGACAGAATGGGGGACAGAGTCTGAAAGAGAAACAACCGGTTCCTGGGTAATCGGATTTGTCCTGTGTGGCTTTTCCACCTGGCCTCCAGCCCCTACCTCACATTCATTAAAAAAGCTTATAATTAACACAGCAGTGGATGTAATCCCGGTCACTCTGCCTCCCCTTTTCAATTGAAAGGGGTGTCCTGTGGGACTGGGGTATGCAGGTGAGCGTGTCTGAGTCCCGGCTGCAGAGGATCCAGAGGGGATTGTCCCCCAAAGAGGGAGCCATCAGTGTGAGCGAGGGTGGGGTGGGGGGTTGGGGGGGCATGACGGCGCCAGGATTAATTTAAAGGGAGGCCTGGCTGCTGAGGCGGGCTGATAACATGGGTCAGCAGTTGCAGAGACACCTGGACCCTGAAGCCACGAGTGCCTCTCTGGAAAATAACTGTTAATGTACTGAGAGCTGTGTGTATTTATCTGTGTGTGTGTGTGTGTGTGTGCGTGTGTGTGTGTGTGTGTGTGTGTGCGTGCGTGCGTGCGTGCGTGCGTGCGTGCGTGCGTGCGTGCGTGCGTGCGTGCGTGCGTGCGTGCGTGCGTGCGTGTGTGTGTGTGTG
>NW_011350954.1:118620-139923 GCF_000735185.1 Notothenia coriiceps | reverse complement strand
TAAGTGAATATCAGGAGCGATATGTTGAGGAGTCTTGAAAGGGATAGGGTCCAGAGGACAGGTGGTTAGGGACGGGCAGAGGGTAATGAGGGTAAGAACTCACTTGGAGAGGAGAGGGGGAAGGAGGTTGCCAGTGTGTGGGTGTAAAGGTGGGTCTGATGCCCCCATATGTGTCCAACGACCTAAAATTCAGATAATAATTGTAGAGCCTTTACTATGCTTATTTTGGGAACCTTGGCTGATTTATTGTAGGAAATTAGCCTCTTAATAATCTCATAAAATGATGTCACCAGTTCAGATAATCTTCCAGTTACAAAATCACTAGGGATGCCCACCGGAATAAATTTTCGGCCGCCGAAAATTATTCGGCCGGAAATGGTTAAAAAAAGGCCCTTTCGGGTTTCGGGCCAGTCAAGAAAAGCTGGATTACGTGGTAAGTAACGTGTGGTTGTGATGACGTAAATCAATAAACCGGCGAACAAAAGGCACGGCGCGCGACCAATGCTCGCGGCTGCTCACAGCCAACATGTATGCCGCTTGGAGATATTTCAATAACATCAGAGAAAGAGGCGCGGATTGCGATTGTAAAAACGGTGTTCAGCTGGACATTTTCTCGAGGGGCGTTGTAAACTGCAAGACTTTCACCACTTTCGGGATTACTTCCACTGGGACAGCGAAGAGACTGTTCCAAGCGCTGCTTCTCATGCTGCTTGATGAAAAGAGACAGACTTATGGCTTGATTAAAGCAGAGAGCTACTGTTCAATTAAAAAGAACACCTCCACTTTCCTTTAATAAGTAGACAAGGCTGGCTATTTCTAAAGGGGCTTATTCTAGTTCTCATGTCTTACTCTGATACCCACTTTTCCTGAACAATTTTCATGTGAGTTATAATTCACAATCTAAGGTTCATTAGGGGAAATGGACAGCGCACAGTGTTCAAATATATTGTACTTTCGGTTATCTAAAATGATACAAATGTTGTTTACATTGCTATGAGGACAGACCACCTTATTGCCAGATTCTTGAAAATTGTAATTTAATTTGTAAGTGATTGTGGATTTTGTAATCATTTTCACTTATGTATCTTTATACAATGTTTACGTACTATTGCTTATGAAGGACAGACAGCCCTTATTTACAGCATTCTTGAAAATTCATTGGTAATTTTCATTTGTAAATAGTTACAATTATGTGGATGTATCCGTTTGCAAACATTTGTATGCATGCCACTATAGGTGGCTTTGTTCTGTGTTGAAAGCCTGGCTGCTTACAGTCTTTTATTTACACTAGTTTGTTGTGGCCTACTGCCTAGATGTTTATTTTAAAGCCAACTTGGCTTTGTTTCTGAATGCACTTTGTTGTAGTTATCCTACAGGGAAAGAAAAATGGCATTGACTTGGGGAATTAATGCCACTGTATGCATTCAAAAAGTGCTGAATAAATGTTTTATGGACCCATAATAGTGATTATTATTTAAGTTAAGTTTTGCCATAATCATGTATTTTTCCATAATCAGGTAGCTGAACACCATTGGTAAAAAATGTATACATTATATATATATATATATTTCTATTAATCATTTTCGGCCTTTCGGCATTCGGTTTTCGGCCAACCGTTTCCTATTTTCGGTATCGGTTTCAGCCAAGAATTTCCCATTCGGTGCACCCCTACAAATCACCCTGTAAAAGATCATATATTAAGAGCCAATTTGAACTCAGAATCACATGCCGATATTGGTGCAACATATTCGTAAAGTAAAAATGCAAGTCAGCATTCTATTATTTAGAGGTCAAAAGACTTTTAATAAAGACATACTTAATTAAACTTGATTAGAAATGTAAACAATATGTAACCCCTTGTATTTCCAGTTACTTTTTCTTTAATAAAGAATAACTCTCTAAAATGTACTTAGTCGTTGGTTTATAGTTTATAATAATGGTATTAGAGTTATTACTTTCCAACACTGGGAATTTGTTACATAATGGCGTTAAAAATATCCAAACCCACAGTCACACTTGAGCTTGTCTTTTTTTCTATAATAATTTGCAAAGTTTGTTGGCATGTTAGTTGTATGTTTTCTATGTGAAAATGGGATTTACTTATCTGGAAAAAGCAAAACATGCATTGAATCAACCAGTTATAATGGCGCTTGTAGTACTATCAATATATAACTTTTCACATATAGAGCTGTCCATGGCCAAGCCCCAACCTACATTAACGACCTTATCCACCCTCACAACACAACCCGGGCCCAAGGTCCTCTGAGCAAGGCCTCCTAAGGGTGACCCGAACCAGGTTAAAAGACTGTGCCTTTGAGGCGGTGGCCCCAAGGCTTTGGAATGAACTCCCCCAGAAACTAAGAGCCTCTGTCTGGCAGCTAAAGACTCACCTTTTCCGACAGGCCTTTGGGTCGCCGGAGGAGGTGAGTTAGTAGCTGTTTTTCATTGGTGTTTTATCCTAGGTTTTACCTGCAGTGTTTTATGCCTTTTATTCTACATTTTATAGCTGTACTTTGAATTGTGTATTGTGTACTATACTGTAAAGCACTTTGTACATTCGTGTTGAGAAGGGTGCTATATAAATCAAGTTTTACTTACTTACAACTGTTTGTGGAGACTTTTTGGAAGCTAGGAGCTTATCACACTGTATAATGTAGCTGCTGCAGTGTGTGTATTTGTGTGTGAGAGCGCTTTTACAAACAAAAACACAGTCACACACCTTGTCTGTGCCTTTGTTAAACAATCGGATGAAAACAACATCGTGTTTTGGTTTCCTAATAGGTTCCCCCTTCTATGTTTGTATCACACAAACAGGACTCTTATAACAGTCTCATACTGTATTCTGAATGCTGTTTGTATGAACTGACTTGCTAATTTGCTAGTCAAGGACATGAGGTCGTATCCACTTCATCTTTGATGATGTTAAAATATTCCTGGGTTGTGTTCGAACTGTGCGATAGGCCATTTGTTAACTTTAAATATTTCACAGTTCGTACAGCAGATGTTGTCAATGAAGGCAGCGGGCAGGTGTTTGTTTAGGATGTTGCCTGTTTGACCAAAGCTTTGAAAAGGTGCTCCTCACCAAGGTTACAAAGTGTGTGACTAGTTCTCAAGATGTAATTGAATTGAATACAGAATGCTTGTTTTACTTTGGGGTTGTCAATGTCTAGTGGTTTGTATAGAGCCTGTGGATGATGAAAATGTAAAGGCAACTAATTTTATACCAGAACAAATGTTAAGTCCATATAAAAGGGTATATTTGTTCTGGCTTGCTCTGCATGCCAGTTAATAAACCCTATCCCTAATTAAGATCTATATCTGTCACTTATATTTTATCACATCATGCATGTGTGATTAATCAATTAGAACCTGGTCTATGTACTGGAAACAGCCATCCTGGCTGTATACTGCTGCTGAACTGATTGGGCTGTAAAAGAATGACACAGAGCCAATGAAAGTCAATGGCAATTAAATATCTTCATAATTTGATTAACATTTCCTATGGCAAAAGTCTGTTGATGAAGGATAGAACCTGGGATCATTATTAGCATTTAATACTGTAAAATAATAATTTCATTTTGGTGTGATTGATCCCAAAGCTAAAAATATAAATAGTGTTTTGTTGTGAGTGCATGGATCTATGAGACTCTTCCCATCAAAATGTCCAACCTTTAAAAGGATATAATCTTAATATTTGTAATCCTATTTTTTACACTTCCAAAAGGTATATACTGTAAAACCTGTAGGAGGGGAAAGTGAGTATTGATTACCAGACATTCAATACGCTCTTAGAAAACACTTGCCAACAACTGCCGTATTCCAGAGGAAAGAATTAGCACAGTCAGTTTACAGTGTTGCTTGTATGGCTCTTGCTGTTCATGCAGACATTTATATTTCAATATTCTTTAGGCATACAAAAGAAAAAATATTTGTCCACACAAAAGAAAATATAAGGATTTCAAAGGAAATAGCGGCTCCACAGGGTCTCATTCTCATATTCCCATGTCATTAATCGAGGTTGGCATGGCTTGGTTGGAAGATTGCTTCACTTTTCATGAGAGTAACCTTGCATTCTTCTGCTATCCACCATTAAACCCACTTCATTCACAACAAAAACCGTTGTGCATGTAGAAAGTCTATGAATGGCAAATCTCTTACCAAAATGACCCTTGATTAGCCAAAATTACTGAAGCTAATTATGTGTCATGAGATCAATTGAGTACAATTTGTCACTGTGTGATACTCAATTGTAACTGTCAATCATGCGTTTTGAAACTTCAAAATGCACGACTGTATTTCTTTGAATTTCAAACAAATGTGTTTTAATGCTACATAGCTCAAACTTAAACATGAAGGAATATGCAAATGTGTCTATTCTCATTGCCGTTTTTTTATACGTTTCTTTCCAACACTGGATATACAAACTGCTTAAACATTGAGTTTGCTGTCAATAAAAATACACGTGTTATAGAAAAATTAAAATGGTCCTGCAAAGAAGAGCAGTCTAGCGGTTGAGTTTAGACGCTCAGGTGACATTCTTTGGTCAAAACAACATCAGACTTTAAAAAATATATATATATATTTGTTGTTGGTGAAGTGTATAACCGATGAGCATGCCCTGGCACTTGTAACTGTACCACAGTTGTTTATGGAGTTATTCCCTTTCCAAGGCACTGGCACTTGGCCAGGAGGCACTCAGCAACAGCACAAGAAACCAAGTGCCAGTCATTATCTCATTGTTTAGAGGCACCCAGCCTGTCCTAATTAGATGCAAAAGAGCAAGGAAACTGTATTTAGTGGCACTGCAAATGAGTAAAGAGAATACCTCACACAGCCTACTGCTGCAGGCTGGAATATAATAAAATAATGATCTACCAAGGGATCTCCAGTGGAGAGCAAATCATATCAACAGGTGGACTTTTGAAGCGGGCTGAAAAGAACCAAGGGCCATAAAAAAAAGGCCTGTAACAACGACCCTTGCACCCAGGTGTAGGGGCACAAAGGTGAAATTATTAAACTGATCATCACCGCGGCTCTTCTTAGAAAAATACACCATCACACAGCTGTAAATAAAACCATTAGGATATTTCAGTAAATATGTGTATGTGTACTTGGCTGTATTCCTTACAAACTTGGCATTAGATGTGGTACACTTTCATTGTATTTGCTGCAGCTTCATACAGTATAACCCTGTCACAATAGACAAGATGACATCTGATCCAACATTCATTTCAAAGAATGCTTTGTTTGCATACAAAGCCTGCAAACTATAAGCACAGCTTGAAATTGTAACTAGCTTGCGTCTGTCAGTTCCTTTTGCTATGAAGGCAGGTAGCCAAGACTTTGCTCAAACCGTATTTTCTTTGCTGCTAGATTTAAGTCATACAATAAACACTGCATTTACTTGTCTCACTGATTACATTGTTTCATGGCCTCATTAAAAGTAATGCATGTAAGTATTCTAAACCAGAAAGTGGTGTGATAGTGTTGGTCATAACATATTTTTGTAGTACTTATAAAGGGTCTAAGGGTATAAAGCACTTATACTAATAAAGGACTGGCTTATCTAAAGCCAGTTGAGTAGCACTTGAAATGTTTAAGCTCTATGAAACCTGATGTACTTATATGATTCTGTTTTCTTCAAGTTTGTATCTTGTTGGTCGAATGCACTTATTGTAAGTCGCTTTGAATAAAAGCGTCAGCTAAATGCAATGTAATGTAATGTAATGTTGTAGTTTGTTGTCTATGCTTAGTGAATGAATACTAAAGAAGACCATTGTCTCTGTGTTAGCTGATTATTTTGTAGGATTCTGTTGAGTATTAAACAATTGCGTGAGTTTGAGGGTATTCAAATAAATTGGTCAGTAAGTCAGAGATGTGCAACTATATTTAACTTTTTGTTTTAAAACACTTTTTTATAAATGATTATGGGAAGTGCCCTTTTTCTCACTTGAGCACCCGCCCCCAAAAATGTCTGCACGTCCCTGAATAGGTTGTTAAATGTTAAGAAGTCCTGAGACACAGTTTTGTGAAGAAAAAAAGCCTGGTACATTTTACCAACCCTTTGAGTTTGAAATCTGCTTGGCGGTTGTGTGTAACCGTGACTGAATGTGAGGCACGACTTTGCAAGAAAATAAATCATCAAACACCTTCCTCGGACAAATGACAAAACTGAACAAACTTGCTGTCCAGTGGGAATTTAAAGCAGGGGATAACACGATAGAATTCAGCCAATAATTGGTCCAGTTTGGCGTTCAGAGGCGACTGGAATCTTGTGTGAAATCTGGCCGCTATTGATGGTAACAAAATGGCAGAAAAAGTGACGATCATGTTGTGAATGTGCATTTTGGGTCGGCAATGGAATATAATAAGTTTGGTGCATATTCAAAACAGCTCTGGAATTATAACTATAGCTCTATGTTTGAACCCTTCTATACCTACATTTCATCAAATGTGACAGGAGTATAACTAGGAGAAAACATTATTTGTAATCGATTCAAATAAAATGTATTGTTGCTTCCTATTATTGTCATCCATAGTATCTGTATTTGTAATAGTATTGAGAGAAATAAGGGAAAACCAAATGGTCTGAAATAGTTGTGTGCAACAGGGCGGAGTAACACTCGTCTCACTAAAGATGGTGACTTACAGGAATACAAGATTCTAACATTGTTGCCCAAATACCTCATAATGTCTCTTTGTCTTATAATGTAAGCATTTGATTTGATTCAGTGTTTATTTATTGTTTTGGTATAAAAAGTACAAGATTTATCTACAAAATCTAGTGGAGTTAAAGTAAAGAGTAGCATTATTTGAAAATACTCGTGGTTTTTGGATAAGGTACAGTACTTGAGTAAATGTGCTTAGTAACATTCCAAGATCAACATTTGTAACTTTCAATTCCAACTTCCTGACTGGTATGCTCCATAGCTCCATTTTGTAAGACAAGCTTTCTGTTCCGCATATGAAGTAGATAATGAACAAACCATAACACCACACATTATGGCACCATCAGGGTTGTTTTTCTCAGAATTATAGTCTCCTCATGAGTACAAATTGTTGACATGCCTCTTGATTTCTTTGTTTTATTTGTCTAGGATGGAAGGATGAAAAAAGATATTGGCTGATACAAAACAAAACGTAACATGTTAAATGACACATAAGTCATTTTCTATTAAATACATTCAAAGAATACTTTTAATCAGTGCTATGAATCTATAATATCCAGTGGACATTTTTCCAGGGTATTCATCCATAAAAGTGGCTGTAAATTAAGCCCCCATCTCTTCATTGAGGTGAATATAGGTTAGGAGAATAAAGCTTTGTTTTGCATGTGTGTTTATGATTTGTTGATTTTTCATCATGTGCATTATGTATGACGGCGCGCTGATTCCTTCTGTCTCATGTCGAAACATCTCAGTTATTATAACCCAGAGACAGGGCTCTGTGCCAAAACTGAGACCTATCACATGCCTGTGTGTGTGTGTGTGAAATGTATTCAGACTTAACCATGGGAATTGTGCGGAGGCAATATTCATTCTTACAAGGGAAGTAACAAATTGCTGTGTGTGTGTGTGTGTGTGTGTGTGTGTGTGTGTGTGTGTGTGTGTGTGTGTGTGTGTGTGTGTGTGTGTGTGTGTGTGCACACTCATGTGTATGTTAGAAGTATGAATAAAGGTAGAGCCACTCTGTATTACAGATGCTTTCTCACTCCCATCTGTCAAGAGCTTTACTAAAAAGTAGAGATTCCCCAATCAATGTCATTTTGCACCAGATACCAATAGAGTGGTTCAAGAATGAGTTCTAAAATGCGTTGTTTTTGTGTGTGTTGGTAAGCCTGAAGTAAGATATTTGGTATAACACAAGCTTACGAGATTAAATGCGTTTTTGGATAAATATAAAGTAAAATAAAGTGAACAAATGCTGCACTCTCAATGTCTGAAGCGTATGTGTAGCTTAAAAACGACGGTAGCTAACAAGTGCCTCATGAGACTACTACACTTCATTACGGTAAACATTAGCCGTGTTTGCCGTGGTTTAGCTTTAGCTTAGCAGTGGTAACCGTGATGTAGTTCTTGCATAGCCTAACGTTAGCTTTGTTGATTCTAGCAATAGCATCTACGCTTCATCTATTATAAAAGTGTTTTCAATATGTGGACATTTTGCTGTTGAGCAAAACGAGTAACTGCTATGACTGCTTGCCACAAAGATTATTTTCCGGAATATTTTAAAATCCAATGGAAAAATCATATTGCTTTTTGGAGCGTTTGCTATGCTAACTTCTTGGTTGGCCTTTAATAATTCATCGACGCTGCACAACTTTATTGCCGTCTCGCCGTCTCAGCCAACACCGATTGTTTAAGTATTATGGTTTTTATTATTCTGTATTAGCTGTCGATTACAATGGTTATTTGCACAGTAACACATTTCAATTTCATAGGATAAACATTCATATATTTGCTTTGCTTCATTTTGTATTTTAAGCTGCTCAGAATTAGTGCTTAGTCTAAAATAGTAGGCATATTGCTGTTTAAATATCACCTTTTAATAAATAGATAGTTGTTAGTTATGTTACTTAACAAAGCAGGATTCTGCTGCCCAACGGTTGCTAACAGCAACAATTAACTAGCTATCCAAAATGTAGCATTTTTAGGGGGAAAATTGGCTCTGTCCACTCAATCAATAGTTTACTCGAAAAAGAATTGCAAAAAGCCTATGTTGTTGATTACTTACTGCAGATATGCAACTAAAAGCATCAATGCCTATCTCCCGATCAAATATTTCCTCTGAACTTCACCCAATAGCAAACAGCGGCCGATCAATCTTGGCACTTTTACTGAAGAACTGAAACTGAAGGTCTCTGTATCTGTCGTTCACTCTCTCTGAGTCTTTTTATCTGTCTCTCTATTGGCATCATTATAACCCAAATGAAGAGGCTTGCTGGCAAATTCAAACCACTGCCATATTCCCATTAGCAAGCAGTCATACACACACATCACACACAGTAGGGGTACTTAGGGAATTGGCTGTGAAGCTTCTCCCAGTTTGCTCACTGTGAACTGAATTGAGCAATACAAACTGGATGTAAATGGTCAGCCTGGTGTGTGTGTGTGTGTGTGTGTGTGTGTGTGTGTGTGTGTGTGTGTGTGTGTGTGTGTGTGTGTGTGTGTGTGTGTGTGTGTGTGTGTGTGTGTGTGTGCTTGTGCTTAATGTTTTTGGAATTTAGATAAATGTGACATTTTAGTGTTCTTCATGACAGATCCATCAGTAAATCACATGAGAGAAAAAAATGAGAGATTTCCACAGAGAGAAATTGGGAATAAGAAAAGAGGAGGGAGAAGGCACATTAAGCATTAAACACATGTTACTAGACAACTTTTTGTTTTAAATACTACTTCTGACAAGATCAACCAGCACAACCAATCTCCAGTTGCTATGCCAGCATAATACAAAGGGAGAAATATCAGATATTGAAAATAATCAAACAACCAGAGCAAATCAAATGATTGATTGATTTCAACTATCAGAATGAATGTCATAAACAACAAAGTGTCAAAGAAAAAAACATTTTGTCTAATAACAACGCAGAAGGAAGTGTCTAGCTGAGAAGATTGAAATGTGTCTTTGAATCTAAGTAGAGCCAATAAGTGATTAGCTTATCAGCTAGCATCTTAAATAGGGATGGGTATCGTTAGGATTTTATCGATACCGGTCCCGGTACTGCTTATCGGTATCGGTATTTTTCGATACTCTTATCGATACTTTTCAATAATTTGGTGTTAATAAACAAAAAAAAGACAAGGCGATGTGCCTGCAAGACTGCACCCAGGTAAACAAAACATATTACCCGTACGCAGCAGCTAACCTGCCTGCGAGCCTTCGCTCAGGTCACATTTACACACGGCGCGGCTGAAGCCCGCTAGCACTATTAGCACTANGTGAGAGAGAGAGAGAGAGAGAGAGAGAGGGGGTGGGGTTGAGGGGGGTGTAATACCTGCCTAGCCTGCAGAAGATGTCCAGAGATGGCTGAAACCTGCAAACAGTCAATTATACAGAGGAAATGTGGAGGAGAGGGAAACCATGGGTGAAATTAAAAGCCTGGTTCTTGTGATAAGTTGTGACGATGTGAAGTCTTCACAAAAAACGAAGTAGAAAAAGAAAAGTCAAATGTTCCAGCATGTTGCAGGAGGAAGAGGTTTCACGGTGTATTAAAGAGAGCTGGAAACTTATCGTAACTTGACACAACATGTAGCTATTTTCTTTGTGAACATCAACACAATAATAACAATTAACAAAAGGCCTTCATTGATTTTTTTTCTACGGATAGTTTAGAATTTTCTCTCTAAATGCAGCACATTTTTAGATCAAGGCCCAGTCGAGACATTGCAAAGATTAGAAAATAGAGCGTATGTAAACAAGGCTGCCATAACAAGTCAACCAGCGCAAGACGGGCCACAAAAAAAGCCACAAACAAAACAAACTCCGACTTAAATAGTGAATCATCAAACAATGCTTTGCAGATTCTAAGACAAGACTTTTGTTCATTCACCAATTTGCGTATTTTGAGTCATCAAAAACATCATTATTATCTTTTGCACTCTAAGTTCTAAATGTCAGAACATTATGTTCACTTTGCTCACTGACCTTTCCAAACCCATCAACACTGTCAGCAGCGCTAATAACCTCGACACGCACAGCTATGTTTCTATCTCATGCTGTGCTATCTCCATGTTTAAAACAATGAGCCAATTGCTATGCGCTGAATTATTGTTCATCAATGTGCTCCATACAACATGTGCATGTTTGACATTATCAATCCAAAGCCGTTTGGTGGATAAGACACGTATTTTCACCTAATTGAAAATACACTTTAACAGAGGTCTTCTATGCACAGACATTCAAAATAGTTTATTTATTTGTAATATTTAAGGGCCCTAACAAACACTCAGATTGTCGATCTATTCAGATCCATGAAACAACACAAAGACATGTGCTATAGGCAAGGACAGCACACAAACACGCACACCAACTTCTACTTCAAAGTCTCTTTCATAAAACGTCTAAGCTCCACTGCGTCAGAGCTCAAAGTTCACATTTTGAGGGGTGAGGGGAAGCAAGTTGGCGCTTTGTGCTTTAAGGGAGGCGCGAGTATTGTGCAGAGAGATAAGAGTGCAGGACAATAGAAAAAAGGCCGCCTGAGAGACTGGACTGGAGTCTGTAGCCGGATTATCAGAGTGAAGCCGTGGAAGGAAAGGAGAGCAGAGGAGAGCAGAGGAGAAGGGAGTAGGCCGCCCCGTGTCTGTTACTGGGAATCATGGTTCCATGTAGAAAGGCACTCAAATGGGTGACTTCCTGTATTGATTGATGGGTGTTCCAGGGATTAAACCCTAACCTTGTATTGATCCAGTTCACTTTGGCAGTGTGGGGGATGGCTGTGGTCTCAATACAGCCGTTACATTTCCCCTCACTGGTTTCTTAATTTGAATAGACTATTTATCCCGTGTGTATGCATGAGCCAATGGACAACAGGGTTAAAATAAGAAACCCGGGGGAAGAACATTGGATAAAATCTAAGTTCCAGTGATACAGGGATCGAGAATAGACACCATTTTATGAACAGATTTAACAAAAACTACACATTTTGTATGATGCTTTATCTGGTTTTCTTTTTGCTCGATTGCTATCAGGTGTGCCTTCACGTAATCAGGTTTCAAAAGACAATAATTCTATTTATATATTTGAATGTAAATATCTAATTCTAATCATACAAAATTTGGTTCTAAAGTGTACATTTCCATAAGATGATAAAACACAATAAATGTCAGAGTACAATGGAGGATGAGTAGATCCAGAATGCATTTCAATAAGATTGCATAATATGAGTACAAACAATATAATAAGATAATACCAAAAACTAGCTGGAAAAATACATATATTTACATATATAAAAGAAAGACGATACTATACATAATGAATTATTCATTAAGATATATTACAAAGTCTTGGGAGGTGAATACTTTATACTGAGAAGAATCTTGGGTGAGTTTTAATGAAAGGAAAATAGTGGCGCTACCATAAAAATCCACCTGTCAGTTCCTCCACCAAAGAAAATAAATATGATTTACAAACAATGACTGACCCAGATCTGACAGGCTGTCATGTGCACTGCAAAGAAGGCAGTGCTGTTAGCTCAACAACAAGAAAGCTGCTGTCACTCACAAGTGTTGGCGCTCCACAGGGCTGATGAGCAGGAAATGGAGATGATAGAATGCAATTTGTGCCTCACCACACATACACTTATGCGGCTGTCGCATGAAAGGGAATAAGTGCCTACTCCTGTATCTAGTACACAGACAGACAATGTTTTGGCAGCTGTGATTAGGTTCTTCGCTGAGTGGGTGAGCATTTGATAGGAATTGTCTTCATTCCTCGCAGGCTTTTAAAGAATACACAATAATTTGGGAAGATAAGTGTCTGAATGAAAGCTAACATTTATGGATGTACTGGTAGATGATTGGCTGCCATGTGTGATACTCACGGCAACAAGAGAAAAAGGATTGTGATTGAAATAATGCTTCTCCTGATGTTTCTTCATGACTTTAGAAGAACCTCATATAAGGTCTTTGCAAAGAGCATCCTCAGCTCACTTGTTTTCTTAAGCACTTTTATGATCTCAAAGCTTTTTTCTGATTTGTACACTGGATTGATTGTATGCGTGACCTTGGGTGGCTGTTCCATTTTCTCTATTCATTCAATCCTTTCTATTTTGATCATCGATATATAACCTTTACCTACTATTCAGTATTAACATGCTCTATAATTGATTTCAGTGGTTACTGCTTCAGGCCATGAGGAAACAAAATGATTCTGCAAAAAAGGGGAAAAGATGAATAATCATTATATAACTCTGTAGACTATTTGTAGGGTAATTACCTCAAATGTGGTTCTGTTTGCAAGCTAAATCTTTTACTTGAATAAATCTAACCAATTGATGTAAACCATAACCAAGTATTTGCTTCTTCTCTTTTTTTAATCTTCACATTGACTTAATGACTTATGTGTTTCCCTCTGAACGTAATAGGCAATGATGTCAAGTTGAATGGAGACATAGCTTTGTAGGAAACAGGGTTGGGAGAGGAGGTTAACATTAACTTGGTGACTAGCTGTGACAACAGAGAGGCTATAACATCACTCAATGTGGGTTGAAAGGGCAGGAAAGAAAACTGACATCTTAAATAAGAAATAATAATAGCTGCCGCCCACTGCTTGTTATACTAGGATGGGTGTGTGGCGCTGTGTGTGTGTGACGATTAAAAGAGGATTTCATTCCAATCCTCCATTTTCATTTCCCCTTCCAAAAATCAAATGTGCTTACTAAAATGCATGAAGCAACACACCATGGGATAAAAGGAGTGCTGGACTTATTTAACCATAAGTGTAATTTTGACAGCAAACTTTATTGTAAAATAAAAACAAAAAACAGTATGATCCTTGAACTATGCAAAAGGGTATTATTTAAATATGTCTCTAGCTACTGCTTTCTGAAGCATGTGTGTTTATGTTTTTCTTGTAGGGCAGCTGCAATGTTTATTTTGCAGCCAGAAAAATAAAGATAAACTTCACTCAACCTGAGAGGGATTAGGATTTAGGGAAAGGTCCACCAATTCTGGTCCAAGAAAGGCCAGTCATTTTTTTCTCAGTCTGCACGTTGCGTTACAAAAATAGCACCAATGGTTGCTGAAGAGACTTGTACAAAGTGAATAAGACACTCAAAGGAAGGCTTCTTTCTTAGCCAGTTAATCTGCCACACTGCAGAGTCAGAGCGTGAAAGACGGAGAAAGAATATGTGGATAACGTGCAGAAATGGCACTTTGCTGTATACAGCTTTATTATATTATCATGCTGGAAGAATGCAAACATAGAAATTGTTTTAATATTAGTAATTGGATTTTGATTGGAAAAGCGACTTTAAGTTATCTTAAATTTTTTCCATTTCACTTAATGAGTATGTCAGTATTGATTTAATAAGTTATTACGATGCTCTGGGATGGAAACGTATATCATCTTCTGGATGAATTCATTATCTCATACAAGGATTGTAATAATTGATCCACTTTTAGTAACAGCTTAACCTTTATATAAGCAATCTGCACCACTAGGCCACATTATATTTAAATGATTTTTCATCTTTGCAAGAGAACAATTCAGTGGAGATGCTTCTACAAAAAAATAGCCACTCAGGGTTTCCTACACATAGACTATACTTGGGCGGGCCACCCAGACATATTAACGGTCGACCAAGTATATTTCCCATTTAGTTTTTTTTTTTTTTCAATAATTTTTTTTTTTCCGTCCGTGACCACGACGCCATCTGCGATTGATTTACTTGTGGGCAATGATCCCTCGCTCTACGCCTCCTGTACCCAGTCCCGGACTGGCCATCGGGAGGACCGGGGGGTTTCCCGATGGCCTGGCCTGTTAAGTGGCCTGCCTCACAGAGGGTGACTGGCTGTCTACATGATGTGGCCTGCCGACATGGCCTGTCATACAGATCATAAATCAAAGCCCTTGATTGGTCTCTGTGTGTCACGCAAGCTCGGGATAACCTCAGCTCAGGTGAGGTAAAGGACTCTCTGAGTGTTTAGATAGTTAACTTAGTCTAAGTTCTCAGTGGGTCTCAAATGGTTTGGTCACCATTTATGTAAACACATATTTCCATTTGAGAGGGGAGTGATTAGTAAAATATGCATGAATAAAAAAGTTAAGTAGGTGGAAAAAGGCAAGATAAACTTTTAAAACTTGTTGAGAGCTAAAACTAGTCTTTGCTGCTGCCTCAAAGAGGAGAAGGGGGGAGAGGAGGGAGACAGGAAAGGCTGGTTCAGGAGCACAGACACACTCGCAACTATAAATGAACCAAAAATAAATAAATAAACAAGTTTCAGTGTTTTTTTCATATTGGAAATGGGATGTTGTTGGTTATGGCCATGATTTTATGATTATTGAAATGTATACAGTTCTGTTTCATATAGGTGTTCCCATAGATCTAGTCTCTTTATTTCCCCCTCAAAGTGCACCAGATTGATGCTTTTAACTCCAACAGCGCATGCCCCCGGACCCCCCTAGAGGATTTGAGGTCCACCCCCACTTAAAATCACATTAATAGGTTCCTAAATACATTTACAATTTTTTAAATGGTAACTCATGTCCATATGGTTATATCTCTCACAGGCTCCGCCCTCTACTGGACTCTATGGGTACTACCTTATCATGCAAGCATTCAACTACTGAGATTTCTATAGACGTAGCCGGCCCCGGGGCGGGCCTACCTGAATGCATGCGCATCTCACTTCCGTATAAAAGGATGCCCCGCCTCCTGACCATCATCCTTTACTCTTCAGCGAGCGGAGGTGATAGCCTAGCACTGAGTCCGAGACGTACTTTTTGAGAGAAAGGAAGAAAGAGAAAGAAAGATAGCGGGCGCCGATCCCCCACCACCTCTGCTTCGAGTGTTTGGGGGACCAGGATATGGCCGAGGCGGTGCCATTTCACATTCGCCATTCCTTCCGAGTCCGGCGTCCATGGAAGTCCACCGCCCAGGACTGTACTCTCCCTGGATGACGATCATGGCGGCGGGTGTGTGGGCTACTCGCTCATTGGTAGAGATGCCCCCGCCTCACCAGGTCAGAGCGATTATTGGGGCGCAAGGCCGAATAAGTAGCTTGGTCCACGAGCCTTGCCCCAGGCCATAATTCCACTTTTTCCCATAATGTCCGTTTCGAAGAAACGGCATTGTGGCGGCGCGCGCGGCCCCCCTCCCCTGAGGGCGGGCCGCGGTGCGTTCAAAGACCTCAGTAGAGAGAAGAGTCACCGCAGCGTGCGCTCCTCCACGGGCTTTTCTGCAGACGAGGGACCGCGGCGGTGAGACGAAGGGAGAGGTGCCGGCACGGTGATCCCGTGCCCGCGGCGCCCTCCACCTCTTCAGNTAACTCATATTCTTTATTCGAATACCTGAATAATTTTCAATATTCGATTAATCGTTCCAATCCCTAATTCATTAGTAGCTATTCTTTACAACTTAATTTCTCCCTACTGCCTGCCGTTATATATGCAGGAAATACAAATGACTTCTGTGAACCTACTTGGCATATAAACCTTGATTGCTGCTTTATCTATTTGTGCTCCGTTCTTCACAAAGCATCAGCCTTGGCGTACCTGAAAAGCGTCTCGGAGGACGTGGAAAATGTTCGTCTCATTCGCCAGATGGTGAGAACTCCAGCTGCAAAGACAAACAGGAGAAAAACGTTTGTATTTCAACTTAATAAGAGTGGAATACAAAACTGGGCTTACTTGCAATTACTGCAACACTTTTACATATGTTGGTACTTCTTAAACTGTGCCAGAAAACTGCACTTTCATTTTTAAACAGTCCTTCTTTTCAGATTGATGTAGCATTTTTTTAAACGCTTCATTGCGTATTCCTGGGAGTTGATTTGGCACGAGTGATTTTATGACTTCGTGTAAGTGTGGTTTCAATGATTGGAGGATGACAGCTTTGTTGAGATCTACCCACAGGGGTCGGTATGCAGGAGGATCGGCTGAAGCAAACATGTTAAGACCTTTTTTAAGACCCTTTCCATACATTTGAAGACCTCATTGCCACTTTGAGTTCTAACCGGTTACCTTGGCGACACACTTTACCTCACATTGACTATATACAGTATTGATTGTCCTTCCGTCTTATCTTCCAACCATTTGGTCGCAAACTTGCATTTCCCCATAACGATGTTGTTTAACAACCGGCGTAAACGGACCTTCGCGCGCTATCAAGCAGAGAGCGTGCGATGTCCTGTTCAGATGACGTCAAACCCAACGGGATGCCATAAATAAACGACACAGAATCACACTACACACCTACGCAATGATTACATTCAGGCAGACTGTAGAATACAACCTCTTTGGACAATTTATATACTTATTGAAAACAAGCTACAAAATGTAATACCTTGAAAATGCTGTTTAATACTTTTTAATAGCATTAATTTTCCCTACATTGATTTATCAACTTTTAATACTTTTTAAGACCCCGCGGACACCCTGTACCATGCCTCAGGTTAAGGATGAATAGTCTTCCATTATTTCAGCACTACGACAAAAGGGACAGCAGGGAAATAGAATAGAAAATAACCTTAAGGATTTTAATCTGCGTGGGGTCTGTAGAGCGGATGTAGAAACTCTTCAGGTACGGCTCAAACATCCCCTGTAGCACACGATGGAGAGAAGAGAGGAAAATGTAATTCAGTGAATCTGCAGCATTTGGTTTTAGGTTTCACACAAACAACCAAAAGACAGCAGCAGGTGTCGCTCACCCTCCTCTTAATCGACATTGTCGCCACATTCTGAAGAACAACGTACTGGACCTCACTGTAAGGAGAGACATCAACACAAGACATTAATGATAAGGTTAAAAACTGTGGTGAAAAAATAATAAAATCCCTGTTTTTATCCTGTCTACCTGAAATCCTGTGGCCATAACAGGTCCACAGCTCTTCACAACAATGGAAATATTTGAATGAATATTTATACATAGGCAAAGATTATTGAGTATTAATAACATTTGTTGTAGAGTGATTTTCATAGGAGATGTAACTGAGCTTTAAAATAAAAATACATAAGTTCTACGTAAGAAAAGACAGTAAAAAGATATTACATAATAATATAACGTGGACAAATTGCAGTAGGTCATACTGACCTTGCGATAACATTATAGAAGAATTGGGAGTGATGGAACCCTCTTTGATGGTCACACAGTGAAATGTGTTCTCTGCTTTTAACCCATCCTAGTACCAGGAGTCTAGTACTAGGAGCAGTGGGCAGCTATTGCACAGCGCCCGGGGAGCAATGGGGGGGGGAAGGGGGGGGTCTGGTGCCTTGCTCAAGGGCACCACAGCAGGGCAGGAGGTGAACTGGGACCTCTCCAAGTAGCAGTCCACACTCCGTATTTTAGGTCTGGTCGGGGACTTGAACCGGCTACCCTACAGCTCAGAGTCCAAGCCCCTACTGACTGAGCCACTGCCGATTTATTATCATAGATCTATTTAATGTGACATTTCTCCCAGCTGCAAAAGCATATGGCATCCATTACAGGCAGTAACATCTAAAGAAAATCAACATGGTGTCTGAATCTTTGTAATCCTATTCCTTAGATTAAGATAAAACTCTGGAAGTAATATGTTTTACTTGTGCAATACAGATACTGAAATCAACATGTCAACAGAAACTAATAATCTTAATGCACACCACATCTGCACTCAGGTATGTTTGTAGATTGTCTAATAAACAAGCAAGACCAATATAACATTTCAAATCTTAAACTCTTGTTAAACGTGCATGCATTATCTCTCAGGGTAATAAACCAGTGTGTTTGTGATTAGCGCTGAGGCACTGTATGAATAATAAAGTGTTAACAAACACATGGTGGTGTGCGAAAGAGAGGCTGTTTGCCGGCTCTGAGTGATGATCCCATCACAGCCGCTCAGCCACAGGACCCCCGCTCAATAAGAGGCAGTGTGAGGACTTACAGCCCAGAGGCCATCGCTCCTCATGCTTTATGCCTCCATGTTTACCTCAGACGCACCCAGCTCCCTGTTTAATTTCACTCCTCGCTTCAGGCCGGTGCAGATTTATTTTTACTACCCTCACTTGTCATTTTTTTCTACTGTTCTCATACTATTTTCCACTTTGCTGATGGTCTTTATAGTGTTCTCCTAGCACATTCAGCTGAGTTTCATAAACGCAGCTGAATGTGCTGCAGGGTGACGTATTTAGCGAATCAAACAGGAAGTTAGCATCGCGTTGGTTTCTTTGACAAAAAGCTAAAAGGGATTCTTTATTTTGAGTTATGTCAGAAATAAGAGAAACTTTTAGGATTTAGGAGGATATACTTCACAATAGTTGAACACCACATGTAGGATTTTGAAGCATAAAAGCAATGGCTGCTATAAGCTAACATAATGCTAACTATACAACAAGCGCAGGACTTCAACGTCATCACCACTGAGTTAATGGGTTTCTTATTTTTAGCATGATGGCTTTTATTGTTCCCTGACAACATCTGTAGTCTAATTAAGTAGTCTAATTCATTGTACAATGTAGGATCCCAAATATTATGTTAATCCATCTTTTATTAGCCAATGCCCTTTTTTTTTATTGATATGTTATCTGTTGTATCTTATGTCAGAAGCAAACCATCCTTTAGCTTGTGTTAACTGTAGATTATTGTTCAGAAATCAAACATAAAACCCATTGGAAAAGCCAGATGACAGAAAGAAGTGTAAGGAAGGGGCAGATTTTTTCCGGCTGTGTATTTTTAAATTCTAGCGCATTCGAGCTGGTTTCTCCACCTTTAATTTCACAGTTTTTAATTTTCTAACAGGCCTGATGCATTAATAGGCAGCATTGCAATTTGAATAGAGAATTAATTTCAGATGGTCAGCTCACCTGTGGCTCCTCAGCAGACGGACCAGGGCCTTGGCGATCACCCCGATCTCTGCTTTAGGAGCCAGATGGAAATACAGCTGAGCCACAGCCATCACCACCTGATGCAGGGAAAACAAAAGGAGGGTAAAACAATTGCACAATATAAAATACACATACTGTGTTGCCCTCTTTCTTGTTTTACAGCAGCTGTGTCAAACTCAATGTCATCGCGGGCCACATCAGCATTATGGTTGCACTCCAAGGGCCGGTTGTAACTTTAAGACTATATAAAAATTCATATATAAATATTTAATATATATAAACGTATATGTATTATATTACAATATTTCCTCTGCATTGGATTATTATGGGATAGGTAATAACTTAATAATTAACTACTGAAAGCAGAATTATAGGGCAAATAATTGGAAGTCTCTTCAGTGAGAACAAAATGATTTTTATTAAAAAGCCAAATTCTGGAAAAAATGTGAAAATGTAAAAGAAAATGAAATTTTGAAGCAAAAAAGTCGAATTCTGATAAAAAAGAGTCAAATTCTGAACAACATTCATATTTGAGATGCATTGTGGGACATGTAGTTTATGGGCAACGTGCTTCTGTAAATCAGCATGTAAAGTATAATAAACATATTATATTCTTTGCCAGCTCTTGTGGGGCCACATTAAATGAAGTCGCGGGCCGGATTTGGCCCCCGGGCCTTGAGTTTGACCCCCCTGTTTTACAGCTAAATGGAAGAAGAACATTTTTGATTTAAAGTTCAAGAAATGATCTGGCAGTCAGGGGGGAGGGTTGTGCTTTTTCTAAAGATCTCGATCTGCATACTAAACTCAATCATCAATCGTGTTTCTGGCTACTTCATGAATGTTCAATATGATCTTTTAGCCCTGCTTCCGGCCTCCTCAGGGAAGTATCTGTCTCTTTAAGGAGTTTATTTCAGCTTTTTAGATGAAAACAGATGCCTGAAACACTGACAGGATTGATGAGAATACAGTGAACCTGTTGCCATATAATCAAAACAAGGAGCTGAAAGACGCTAAGGGGAGCAACAAAGTTCATATCAGCTTTATGTCACTTTTGATCTAAAAATAATCTTTTGAGAAGCTTTGAGATACCTTTTTTCTTGGTCACTTTGACAAAGTTTTTAACACAACATTAACATATATCCGTTTAAACTGAACCTGCAAACTCTTAATTCCACTTATTTACACATCTGGAAATGATGGAGCAACGATAGAACTCATTTGGAGTCATGTTAGTGTCTCAACATGAATGAAACTCAATAATTTGCTTTCTTTTTTTTTGTTTAGGTCCCTCTAACTCCTGGGCTCTGGCTCTTTAGCTGTTTAATGCTTCATTATGTTCGCCATGTTGTTGCTAACTGTGTCTGTGTGTTGTTTAGTGCTGAGCACTTAGTGTTGCTAGCTTCACAGATGTTTCACTGCAAACAGCTGCCTGCCACTATTAGAGCAGTGAGGGGGAACCAGAACAGTGAATTTGTGGACCGGACAGATCCACAAAGAGCTGAAACACGCTTTAGAGATAGTCTTGATCTGGGATCCGGAGATCGATTGCTTTTGTCTGTATGCATTCTTTTTTGCCATTTTGTGTGTAAGCATGTGCACATTATGCTAATTATTATGTGATCTATCATTACATGTCACTTGTCAGACACTTTTATCCAAAGCAACTTACATACTCAATACTGTGGACAATCCCCACCGGAGCAATTTGGGGTGAAGTGTCTCAGGGACACAACGACATGCTGACTGCAGTGGGGTTTGAACCTGTGACCCCTGATCCCAACACCA
>NW_011350954.1:114431-118614 GCF_000735185.1 Notothenia coriiceps | reverse complement strand
CGGAGATCGATTGCTTTTGTCTGTATGCATTCTTTTTTGCCATTTTGTGTGTAAGCATGTGCACATTATGCTAATTATTATGTGATCTATCATTACATTACATTACATGTCATGTCATGTCATGTCATGTCATTACATGTCATTACATGTCTCTTGTTAGACGCTTTTATCCAAAGCAACCTACATAGTCAATACTGTGGACAATCCCCACCGGAGCAATTTGGGGTGAAGTGTCTCAGGGACACAACGACATGCTGACTAGAGTGGGGTTTGAACCTGTGACCCCTGATCCCAACACCAAGGCTCTAGCCACTGCGCCACACGCCCCCCATCTATCACCTTTATATTGCGTTTAATTAGCTTTGTGATGTTTGAGGTATGTTGTTGTCACACTAACATGAGAGAGAAGTCTCTTAAAAACGGACTTGTAATCTCAACAAGCCTTTTGTAGGCAATATATTTATTTGAAAGTGTTGTATTTTTGTAAATGCACTTGAGTAAAGTTGTCGCTTTCCCTCTCGTGATTATTTGTACCCCTTTTATCAGGGATGTCATATTTTTTCCACAACTGTTTAGCATCCTTTAGTGAATGAATATTATCTAAAGCACCTTCAAATGCCTCTTCTTCAATTACAGAGCTCACTGCTAAACAGCATGCAATATGAGGAACAAGGTTAATCTTGAAATGCCTTGAATCAAACAGCAGAACAAAGGCAGGATAATGTGTGACCGGGGAGTCTCCTAACATCTGACATTGATCAAAACAGGCTTTTCCAAGATGACCACAGCAGCTCTAATGTAGTGGATTGCTTTATTCATTTCCTTTGGGAGATTATCCACGCTCCACCATGAGAGGTCGGATCTGAGTAGCTGCTCAAAGGCACTACAGCTGCTTGTTAGCGCAAACCAAGGTCGTGCATCTGAAGACCTCAACTACTCAAAAATGTTGGAGAGAAAGCCATTATGATTTCTGCCATGGCAACTGGCTCAAGTGGAGAGTTATTGTTAGTGTGTGTGTGTGTGTGTGTGTGTGTGTGTGTGTGTGTGTGTGTGTGTGTGTGTGTGTGTGTGTGTGTGTGTGTGTGTGTTTCAGAGTGCCTTACGGCTGCGTTGCGGCTCTGCAGCAGCGGCTTGGTGTTTCTCAGCAGCAGCCGGTGATCTGGATCCATCACGTACGGCTTCCTCTTGACCATGGGAGCCTCCACCTTCTTGTCTTTGTCCTCCTCTTCCTCATCCGAGTCTTCATCCGAGCCGTAGAAGGTCTTGTCGCTTCCCTCCTCCAGAAAGGACTCCTGCAGAGACAGAGGGGATTAAACCGAGTGTTTGAGGGACAAACAGACCCAGACAGAATCTCTGTTGCATGGAAAATACTTATTGGCCGCTTCAAAAAAACAAACACCAGATGGCGGTTTGCTTTTGAATGGGTTTGTTTAAAGGCAGCAACACTGTTTATGTGAAGCATCATTAGACATCCTCGTGTTAGACCGACATATGGTGCAAAATGGGTTCTACAGATTTGTCAGCACATGCATTGGAAATTACTAAAATAATAATGTTTGTAGTGGTATGAAAACATGTCTTAGTTGATGAGAAATTAACTCAAAATCCCAAAGTTGGCAAAGCAGCAAAAGGAAAACAATGATAGGATGGCTTGTACCTTTAAACATTAACAATGGCATAACCGTAAGAATATAATCCATCCAACAAAATAAAAATGGTGACTTTGTTGTTGAATAATAATCCTGTTTCTATGCAAATTAGTCAATTTACCTTTGAGTTTTTGCATGATATATATGCCATGGTTATTTGAGCATTGATGATTATTTGTATTTTGTAACAAATGTGTTAGCTTCCTACTATGGCCTGTATAGCATGTCGGTAAGCATAGGTTGTTTTAAAATGTGCTTTATATTCATGTCTTTTAGGGCAATTATCAGGCAAACATATCAAAAACTGTACTGGTTTTTGAATAAATGTGAAAATGTGCTTTTTTTCGGAATTTTTTTTCACCATAAATAAAATATGTCTACGGTTTTCTATTGTTAGTCATAAAAAATGTAAGAAGTTGGAAATATTTAAATATTTTCTTGCATTTTATAAACAAATGTACTTCCCAATCAAATAGAAAATAGACGTAAAAATCTGGAATGAAAATAATTGATTGTAATTGCTTTAGTCGCTGATTTTCACATTTCAGTGGCAAGCTAATAAGTCTGACGTGAGTTCCATCACCTCAGAACAAGTAAAAACAACGTACTGTACAAATCGCTGAAGTTCCTATCGTACATATAAACCGACCACCTTTGGGGTCTGCACTGATTCTCTCTGTGTCTCGAACTCACGTTCATGTTGGGGTTGAGGAACTGGGTCCTGGCGTAGCGGGTCAGCATGTTGATGATGACCACCTGCCCCCACTCCTCCACGTCGATCAGCAGGTTGCACAGCTTCCTGTAGTTCTTGTGGATCAGCTCGATGCGTTCGGGACAAACCTCCTCAAACGCCATGACAACGCTCCCCGCCACCAGCTGAGACGGGGGGACGGTTACCAAAAATGTTGTACAAGAACAGCTAATGCATTTTTACATAAATAATGTATTTGAGGTTTAATAAATATTATATTAAGATAAGGTAAGATGAGATAAGACTTTATTCATCCAGAAGGAAATTGTTGTGCCAGAGGTATAAAAGTAAAACTGTACACTAAAAAGAGCAACCAAATATCTACAGGAAACGCTCACATCATTAATGTAAATATGACCAGTATTTAGTAGTGCAAAAAAAACGTAGTGGCAGATACGTAACGTTATCATAGCACATTATTAATAATAATAATATTGCACAAGTTATATACAGTAGCAGCGAGTGTTTTGTAATGACGGTAATGATATTTATATTACTTGCAGTTAAACTAAATCTGTAAATAGGGACTACATTTTTGATCAAATTGCAAAAGTGAATGCAAAGCCTGCCAGAGGGAGACTGGTTAAACAAATGATGAGCCTTGCAACCAAAAACATTTAGCTAGTTAGCTGCTACTGATATGTTGTGCACTTCCTCAAACTTCTATTTGCATTTGTCAAAAGAAATACAGATAAAACCCTGGATCTGTGGTGTGAAAACTCACCGTGGTTTTGTCAGCGAGGAGTTTCTCTATGACTTCGATCAGCTGGTCCTTCTGCTCTGGATCCAAACTGTGGACAGAGAAGACAAAAAACAATGCATAAAACAAGAAAAGCAACAGAGAGAGAGAGGAATTGTTCTTAAAGAAATGATACCGTTGAGTTTAAATAATACTGAGCAATAAGGAGTAAGCTTTTCTGCCATGAAAGGCTTTCATATTCAAAGTCATAACATTTTAGCCTCGTGGTTCTCAAACTGAAGATTATGACTAATGCTGTGGCCTTAAACACTGATTTCTAACTTAAAAATGTATAATTGCTTCTTTAAATCTTAAATATAAAACCTGTTTTCAAACAGTAATATCTGTAATTAAAGAGGCCTCATGCAATAAATATTAATAAGTGAAATAACCTTGGTTCGCCACACTGTAAAGAACAGGGGATCAGGGGTCTGAATACTGAAAAAGTCTCATTCTGTCACCTGTAGAGTTTGGGGATTGCGTGAGCGGCCGTCTTCCTGACGTACGGAGACATATCAGAGGCAGCCTCTTTGATGGCCAGCATCATGATGGGGACGATGATCGTGACTCGGATGCTGGAGAGGACTCGCAGAGCGCTGGCTCGGATCAGCTGGTTCGGATCCTGCAAAAGAAAAGAGTTCAGAAACAATATTAAAGCCATCGGTTGACAAGGTTCATTTGGTTAGGAGTCTACAGCGCAGTTAGTCTGTATTTAGCACAGATGAGCTTTGAGGTAAACTGCTCACAGTGACAACACTAACATGCTAAAGGCTAGCTCGGTACCACTTTACAATAAGAATTCCCTTATAAAGGATTCATAAAGGGTTTATAGGTTATTAATTAGTGTAAACACTTTATTAATCATTAAGAACCATTTATAAACCAGTTCTAACATAGTTTTCACAGGGCTCTCAAGTTTTGAACAGAGTTCAGAGTGAGATTTTGGCAGCGGTGTTTGGCTACTCCAACTTCTGGCTCCCCTCAAAGTTCCCATGAAGCCCTCTGTACCTCGAATGTCAACGGGGGGGATGCCAGTGGAGTATG